>NC_137229.1:2972080-3009580 GCF_949987685.1 Ammodytes marinus
TGTTCAGTATTAAAACCATCATTTGGATTTTCAAATAATAAAAATACTAATTTTAAATGTACATATCCACCTTCTGTCATTTATCTTTCTGTTCATACAACAATATACAGAGAAAATTTTAATTTTTCGGGCATATTTTGAATGGTAAAATTAATCGTGATTAATCCACAGAATCCTGTGATTAATCTGATTAAAAAATGTAATCGTTTGACAGCCCTAAAAAAAACAGATTTTAAATGTATATCTGCATTCTGTCATTTATCTTTCCGTTTCTACAATAAAGAGAAAATTCAAATTTTATTTATTTCGAATGGTAAAATTAATCATGATTAATCGTGATTAATTTGATTTAAAATGTTAATCGTTTGACAGCCCTAGTAAATATAGAACATCAAACTTTACAAATAGAAATGTATAAGATATAGCTATACGGATTATATAAATATATAATCCATTAAAACAAATCATAGTAGGGGAAAGTGGGGTGAGTTGTTCAACTTTTTACTCAAAGTGATTTTAAAGTGAGGCCTTGACAGTTATGTCTCCAACTCAAATATGTACATATATTTCAGGATGTTGTGCATCCCTGGCAATAAAAACTTTGGATCTGGAATAAACTGTTTAAGAAATATAGCTTTCGGAAAAAAAGTTGTCTTGTCGCACAAATCACCCCACGTAAGTCACCATCATCATCTTTCTGGCCATCTGAACTCTCATCAGTGGTGTCGTTAAGTGGAATTGAGATGTCACTCTCTTCTGAGCTACTGTAGACAATCACTTTCTTTTGGTGACCAGCGTATACAGCCATGCCACTGGCACAACTCTCAGAAATGTACTTTGCACTAGTTGCTCCGTGCTTGTGGAACCAACTGCCACCTGACAAATGTGATTCCCCTACATTTCTGCCTTTAAATCAAGGCTCAAAACCCATATGTACACCCTGGTGTTTCCTCCCCATTAACTATCTTACCTCTGCACTACTATCTGTGTTTATGTGGATGTATGGGCTTTACGTCTTTTATTTTGGTTATTGTTATTGTACCTTCATTGTTTACCTACTGAATGCACTATGTACAGCACTTTGGACAGTGCAAACTGTCATAAATGTGCTTTTCTAAATACATTTTACTTACTTACTTACTTATAACTCATCCAGGCCCTTGCGCACAAATCACCCCATCCCCAGAATTTTGGATAATAGGCATGATGCAGCAATTTAGGGTTGACATTGTGCTAACTATATAGACTCAAAGTGTAGCATACCAAAGCACTAAAACATGTGTCAAATGTTTTCAAACGTGTCTATAATTGTTCAGACACAATAATCAAAAAACCTTGATCATGGAAATTTTACTTTGAAAGGAAAAACACAGTTTTTTGAGCTTAAATGTGCTTATATCTTATTCCTTGTGTCTCCCTTCTTTACAGGATGAGTCAAATGGATGGCTCTTCTTAAATATGTGGTCACATTTCCAATTTCTTCCACGGTTTTCTAGAAACAAGGGGTTTTGCAACTTCCTAAATGCACAACTCACCCCACTTTCCCCTATATATGTATGGATTGTAAATATAAAATATAGGAAGTACATTTAATACATATTAATTATTGAGCTGTGGAAAAGGGGATTAAATAAGTGTTCTACTCGATTCACCTTTTTTTTTTTTAACCTTTATTTATACAGGTAAATCCCATTGAGACCGAAGACTCTTTTGCAAGGGAGACCTGTTTTCCTTTCCCACGTTACCATTCACACACAAATTCATACACCGCTAGCAGGCTAACTATCGACATTCACACGAGTCAACGTGGGTGAAGTGTCTTGCCCAAGGACACAACAACTATGACACAGGTGGCAGGGCGGGGATCGAACCTCCAACCCTTTGATCATCAGCCGACCCGCTCTACCAACTGAGACACAGTCGCCTCCATGAGATGAAAACGTCTCAAAGCTCTCTATTGCTGTTTATAGTAGACTGGTAGTTAAACATCACAGACATCAACATGTCTTTGCCACATGGCTGTAGCTGTTATGCTAGCCACATGGACGTAGCTGTTATGCTAGCTATTGGTTGTAGCTGTTATGCTAGCCACATGGTCGTAGCTGTTATGCTAGCCACATGGCTGTAGCTGTTATGCTAGCCACATGGTCGTAGCTGTTATGCTAGCCACATGGTCGTAGCTGTTATGCTAGCTATTGGTTGTAGCTGTTATGCTAGCCACATGGTCGTAGCTGTTATGCTAGCTATTGGTTGTAGCTGTTATGCTAGCTATGCTATGGTTTGGGCTGTAAGGACCCAATGTACATGCTGGTCTGACCCCCCCCCCCCTCTCTCCTTTCAGGGTGGAGCCTGCTGGAGTCCAATGGCTGACACCAGGTCTGAGGAAGTGTAAGTGTCTTTATAATGTTCATAATCATCAAACTGTCAATGAACAGATGATGGATTAATAACTGCTGCTGTGTTGTGTCTTTTTCTCTCCATCAGATTCCTGTGAACTCACACTGGACACAAACACAGCATACAGAGAGCTCAAAGTGTCTGACAACAACAGGAAGGTGACACGTGTGGAGGAGGTGCAGCCATATCCTGATCATCCAGAGAGATTTGACCGCTACTGTCAGCTGCTGTGTAGTAATGGTCTGACTGGTCGCCGTTACTGGGAGGTCGAGAGGAGCGGAGAGGTTGTTGTATCAGTGAGTTACAGAGGAATCAGGAGGAAAGGAGGCAGTAGAGACTGTTTGTTTGGACTGAATGATCAGTCCTGGAGTCTGAGCTGCTATGATGGTGAAGGTGGTTACTTTGTCCGTCACAATAGCAATAGCAGATCCACACACATCTCCTCCTCTGTCTCTCACAGAGTAGCAGTGTATGTGGACTGTCCTGCTGGCTCTCTGTCCTTCTACAGAGTCTCCTCTGACTCACTGATCCACATCCACACTTTCAACACCACATTCACTGAACCTCTGTACCCTGGGTTTGGGTTTGATGACCCTGGTTCCTCAGTGTCTCTGTGTCGTCTGTAGGAGGGAGAGTCTGAACAGGATCACAGCTAATTGTGCTGTAGGCAAATGTTGTATCTTTCTGCGTACCCACAACACGCACGCACGCACACACGCACACACAACATGGAGGATCTTTGTTAACGACTGTGTCACCTCCTCCGGCTCTAGTTTTCTGTTAAACTCTGAGTTAGACAGACAGACAGACAGACAGACAGACAGACAGACAGACAGACAGACAGACAGACAGGAAGGAGCTGTTTGAAGTGTACAACATTTGATTTGATTTGATTTGGTTTATTTCAGACATATTTCAGACATCAACATACAAAAAAACAAAAAACAAAATGAAAAGCATGGAAATACAATAAACAAAAATTATGTTTTTACAAAAAAAACAATAAAAACAAAAACAAATTATCTGTGTTGTTGAAATATGCCTGAAAAGGAGCAGGAAGAAGTATACACTTATTTAATCCTACCCCTTTTCCTTAAAAAAAATATAAAAAATCAAAATATTTATTAAATTAAAAAAAATTAAAATGAAATAAAAATAATAATTATATTCGCTTCTCTTATCTATATATTCTCTATACTATTGGCGATACTATATTTGCCATTTACATACAACTTAATATACTATACATTTTTTATATTTTATATATTTATACAATGCATATATCTATATTTATATTTATAAACAATCAATATATCCATATCTACATACATATCTATACAATCAGTATATATATATCCATATATTTATAATTTCCTTCTTACTTCACACCCTCATCCCTGTACCTTATGAAAATCATTGCTTTGAACCTTTTTTTAAACTGGATCATGTTTGGACATTGCTTTAGCTCCGTGCTCATACCATTCCACAGTTTCACACCCCCAATTGAGATGCAATGACATTTTAAAGTCATGCGTACCGCCAGTGTCTTAAAGTTTAACTGTTGCCTCAAATTGTAACCCCCCTCTCGGTCAAAAAAAAGTTTTTGTATGTTACCTGGTAGCAGTTTATTTCTAGCTTTGAACATGATTTGTGCAACTTGATATTCAACCAGGTCATTGAACTTTATGATACGGGAATGTAAAAAGAGGAGGTTGGTGTGATCATAATATCCAGCTTTATTGATTATATTATTCTTATGGCTCGTTTTTTTATTGTGACTAATGGTAGCAGTGAGCTTTTGTAAGTGGTCCCCCAGACCTCCACACGGTAATTTAAATAAGGTAAGATCATTGAGCAGTTAAGAATATGCAATTTTGATTTTTGTGATCCAATATATGCTTTGCTTTACCCAGGACTGAGATGCTTCGTGACAGTTTAGATTTAACATGTTTTATGTGAGGTTTCCAGCATAGCTTGTGGTCTATTGTCACACCCAGGAATTTATTTACATACACTCTTTCAATATTAACACCATCTATCTTGACATTTACATCACTATTTAAATTACAATTTCCAAACAACATGATTTTTGTTTTGCTTAAATTCAATGATAATTTATTATTGTCAAACCATCTTTTTAATTTGCTCATTTCAGATGTAATTAATTCCAGAAGCTGCTGCAAGTCCTTTCCCGTACAAAAAATATTAGTGTCATCTGCAAATAACACAAATTGTAAAATATTTGATGTTTTGCATATATCATTTATGTAGAGAATAAAAATAATTGGCCCTAACACTGACCCCTGGGGGACCCCACAAGCAATGTCCAAACAAGATGACATATGTTCACCCATCTTCACAAACTGTTGCCTGTTCTGTAGATAGCTCCTCAGCCAGTTCAATACAACCCCCCTGATACCATACCGTTCTAATTTATCAATTAATATATCATGATTTATGGTATCAAATGCTTTTTTGAGATCAATAAAAACACCAGCTGCATATTTCTTTTGGTCCAGGGAATTTGTAATCTTTTCAATTAGCTCAATGACTGCTAATGAAGTGGATCGGTTGGGTCTGAATCCGTATTGGCTGTCAGTTAGTAAATTGTGTTTATTGATGAATTTGTTAAGTCTAGCAGCGAAAACTTTTTCTAAGATTTTTGAGAATTGAGGAAGCAGTGAAATAGGCCTGTAGTTTGTGAAGTGGTGTTTGTCTCCAGTTTTGTACAGCGGTATGACTTTTGCAATTTTCATTTTTCTTGGGAATTTACCAGTTTTAAATTATAAATTACAGATGTGCGTTAATGGCTTCGAAATTCCGTGAATTACATCTTTGACTATTCTCATATCAATGTCACTATAGTCAACAGAAGTTTTATTTTTGCATTTATTGACAATTTCTATAATTTCACTCTCTTCCACTGCTGTTAGAAACATTGATTTTGGATTAATGTCTATGAAATCATTAATCCTGTCATCAGATCTCACAGGAACAGGTATTTTTTCAGCCAGTATTGGTCCAACATTAACAAAATATTGGTTGAAGCCATTTACTGCATCATCCATATTATCAATAGTCATATCATTTTCAATAAACTCATGCGGATAATTAACTTGTCTAGAACCATTTCCAAGACATGAAATGACTCAGTGATCTGTTATTGTCTAATTGTATTGTTTTGGATTTAAAACATTCACTTTAGACCAATAAGTAAATAAAAGATTATTTCCCACCAGAATTAAATGTATCCCAACATTTTGTGAAGAATTCAGCTAATCGCAGAAAACTAGTATGGGGATGTGTGTGTGTGTGTGTGTGTGTGTGTGTGTGTGTGTGTGTGTGTATACAGGTGATAAACAAAGCGGACGTTTACCTGTGGATTTATCGGGAGTGTGTGTGCTGTTTAACGGGAGATATCCTTGATCGGAGGTGTTAGCCAAAAAAATGCTGCTAGCCGCTGTTGTGTTCTGAGCCTCTGATTTTCAAACTGCGCTCGCTCCCGCCCCCTGGTTTAAACCGTCTCGTTCTACGCGCTCTAAGCCAATCAGAGCGCCGCGTTCAAAAACAAACGGGCTCCTGTTGACCAATGAGAGAGCGGGGATTTGAGGGAGCGGCGATTTGATTGGTTAAACGGAAAGAAACGAAACCAGACGAACAATATTTAATGTGACGTCATGAAGTACTTTTTCCGTTTTCCTTTTTTAATCATTTTGATTTTATCATTATTTTATTTTTTAAATACTTTATTTTGGGATTTCTTTTTAAAGAAACACAAACACACAACTGAAAAAGTGAACAAACAAACATAAATAATAATAAATAAAGAGATTCTGATTCCGATTTGATTGGTAAACGGAAAGTAACGAAACCGGCCGAACAATATTTAATGTGACGTCACGTTACGAACAATTGAAAAACTTTTTTTTTCCTTTTTTAAAAAAAAATCATTTTGATTTTATCACTGGAAAATATTTTTTATTTTTTAAATACTTTATTTTGGGATTTTTTTTTAAAGGAACACAAACTGAAAAAGTGAACGCACAAAAAAAGACAAAATAAAATAAACAACTAACATGAAGAGTCCAATAAATCAAGTAGCCTCTCTGGGAATAATGATAGATTCTAAGCTCACTTTCAAAACACAAGTTAAAAAAGTCCTAAACAAAATCAAATTCAACTTATCAAATTTCAGATACATCAGGAATAATTTAACTACGGAGGCCTCAAGGTTGTTCCTTCATGCTGATTTTCTCACATATTAATTACTGTCTTACCCAGTGTTGGGAAAGTTCTTTTTCTACGTGAACTAGTTCAAAGTTCAGTTCACACACTTTAACATGAACTAGTTCAGCTCATAGTTCATAATTCAAAATTCTGAACTAGGTTCACAGTTCAAAAATTAACTAGTTCATAGTTCTTTTTTTTTTTAAATAAGTCATAAATAATTGCCACATTCCATATAGAACCACAGACATAAATTATTTCAATAACATTCAGTCCACACTAGAAGCCAGCTGCAGCTTTTACCCCTTTTAACCAAATGATTTACAAAAACTAATAAAACAAATGATTTGCCAACTTTTGTATGTACAAAAGTGTGTGAACCCTGAGCTGCATTGCTTAAATCGAGCAGGTTAACACAATCAGATGGGCCAAACTGAGTGATGAAATGGACCAATGTAATGAGAGATCTTTAGGGAAGAAATTGGGCGGCACTAGATAAAACAGAGATCAAACCAGGTCAGTTTAGGCTCACCAAAGTGAACCCATACAGATCAGACATGCTGAAAGGGAAAGACAATCTCAGAGGATCTCAGGAAGAGAGTTGTGATTTGTCTAGGGAGAAAGAGAGAGGGAGAGAGGGAGAGAGAGAGGGAGAGAGAGGGAGAGAGAGAGGGGAGGGAGAGAGAGAGGGAGGGAGAGGGAGAGAGGGAGAGAGAGAGGGGAGGGAGAGAGAGAGGGAGAGAGAGAGAGAGAGAGAGAGAGAGAGAGAGAGAGAGAGAGAGAGAGAGAGAGAGAGGGAGAGAGCTATAAATTAATTTAATAAAAGTTTGAGTTCCATTGGTAGCCTGGAAAATCCAGACCTGCTGCTGGCAAATTAAATGTGCTGCGCCTGTTGGTCTGGACACATTGAAGCTCATTAAATATGTCATCAATCTTAAACCTGTTCTTCATGCTGTCATTAAACATCAGACTTTATCCTGTCATCTCTCAGTTTTCAGGTTAATGTTTAACCAGTAAGAGCATTTCTCTAACCCCTGGAACACACATCCTATCTGTCTGTGTGTCTGTCTGTCTGTCTGTCTGTGTGTCTGTCTGTCTGTCTGTCTGTCTGTCTGTCTGTCTGTCTGTCTGTCTGTCTGTCTGTCTGTCTGTCTGTCTGTCTGTCTGTCTGTCTGTCTGTCTGGAGAGAGAGAGATTTACCCTGTGTTCCAGTCCCCTAAACTGTCTGCTTACTTTGGTAGAAACAGATTTAGTTTAGTATGCTTAGAAACAATACCCAGATGTCCTACTACATCCGGTGGTGATATTCAGTGTTGAAACCAGCAGCTTTATGGAGAACTGTATTTCATTAAACATTGTCTAACCCTCAATATGATGACAATAAACTACTAGCACTTTAACCCATCTTATCTTAGTCAGATTAATTTCTACCTCTAACACACACACACACACACACACACACACACACACACACACACACACACACACACACACACACACACACACACACATCACACATCTTATCTCACTCAGATTAATTTTTACCCAAACACGCAATGCACCTGAGATCAGTTTTGAGCGAAGGCTTACTTACAAATGATTTTATTTTATTTTTAATACATTTGCAAACATCTCAAATAAACAGTTTTTAGGTCACTATGGGGTGTTATTATGTGCAGACTTTTGAGGAAAATAAATACATTTAACCCAGCGTTAGTCCAGACTGTAACAGAGCGGAATGTGGAAAAAGTTAAGCGCTGTGAATACTTTCTGCACTGAACCTTCCCCTTCAATCTCCTGTTCCTCATGGAGCCATTACACATCAGACTTTATCTCCACCCTGTTCTTTATGGAGCCATTAAACATCAGACTTTATCCCATCTCTGTTCTTTATGGAGCCATTAAACATCAGACTTTATCCCATCTCTGTTCTCAGGTTAATGTTTAACCCTCACGTCTCTGGTTCCTGCTTCAACTTCAGGTGAACGTCGTGTCGCAGTTTATTTTCTCCTCTGAAGCTGCAGCTGAAGGTAAGAGATCCACTCTGCTCTCACTGTTAACAATAGTAATAATGATAATAATAATAATAATAATAATAATAATGATAATAATAATAATAATAATAATAATAATAATAATAATAATAATAATAATAATAATAATAATAATAATAATAATAATAATAATAATAATGATCGTATTTCATTATTAAATCTAGTTCCAGTAGGAACAGAAACTATGTGGAATGTGTCCAAACTCATAACTTACATCGACAAAGTTTTTTTTTTACATAAAATTCATTTTAATTCAACATACGTGGTTTGATTAAAATTGTGTTTTATTTTTTTTTTTTTTTTTTCTCTTGTTGCAAAGTTTAATTTATTACTTCAGGTTTTTCTACAGTTTTAACTTGACAGAGGTAGGGTGTGTGTTTCTGTGTGTGTGTGTGTGTGTGTGTGTGTGTGTGTGTGTGTGTGTGTGTAAACTATCTCAGTTTGACATGAAACTAGTGACGAAGGAGGTGACACAGCCGTTAACAAAGATCCTCCATGTTGTGTTAATGTTATATTATTATTAGTACTAGTTACATATGAGTGTGTTGCTGCAGTAATCTACTCTGACAGTGTGCTGTTAGTACTAGTTACATATGAGTGTGTTGATGCAGTAATCTAATCTGGCAGTGTGCTGTTAGTACTAGTTACATATGAGTGTGTTGATGCAGTAATCTACTCTGGCAGTGTGCTGTTAGTACTAGTTACATATGAGTGTGTTGGTTCAGTAATCTACTCTGACAGTGTGCTGTTAGTACTAGTTACATATGAGTGTGTTGCTGCAGTAATCTACTCTGACAGTGAGCTGTTAGTACTAGTTACATATGAGTGTGTTGCTGCAGTAATCTACTCTGGCAGTGTGCTGTTAGTACTAGTTACATATGAGTGTGTTGATGCAGTAATCTACTCTGGCAGTGTGCTGTTAGTCTGGTGACTGCAGTAAAGGAGCTGAGCACTTCAGCAGGAAACTTTGGACTTGTTGTTCTACTACATGTATCTGACGGCTCGTTACTTTACACATTCACATTTTACTCACAAAGTGTTTGATCAACAAGTCAAATCTGAAGTTAGATTAAAGTATCAGCAGTGAATGAAACACTTCACATGAAGTCTTCCCCTTCTGCTGTCTCATGAAGGACATTCTGTTCTTAATACTTGTAGTAAACTTTGCATTTCCCCGTGTAACAGCAGCAGTAGTGAATACTGGTTGTGTACAGGCTGCTGTACTTCATGGTCTGTTTCTGGCTTTAATCTGGCGCCATCTGCTGGACGTTTGGAATTATACAAATCATTTATCTTTATTGTGTGTGTGTGTGTGTGTGTGTGTGTGTGTGTGTGTGTGTGTGTGTGTGTGTGTGTGTGTGTGTGTGTGTGTGTGTGTGTGTGTGTGTGTGTGTGCGCGTGTGTGATGGACAGGAGGATTCCAGTTGATGTGTTTTCCCTCCAGGTGAAAGTGTGTGTGAAGGAGTGGGCTCTGCTATGGATCAGAGTGAGGACAGAGAGGAGGGAGGGGAACATGGCGGCCAGACCAAAGCTCAGAGGTGACATGAGGATCTCTAACTGTCCATGACTCAAATCACTGCACCACCATTATTCACTCTCAAAGCTGTGTGTGTGTGTGTGTCTGTCTGTCTGTCTGTCTGTCTGTCTGTCTGTCTGTCTGTCTGTCTGTCTGTCTGTTTGTGTTGTGTTCAACAGACCAGACTCTCCTGGACCTGGAGCCAGCTGTTTGTCCTTCAAGAGTGACGACTCTAAAGATTTTTGGTTTGATTTTAAAGGACAACAGCCGTCTGCTGCAGAGAGGTAAACTGTTACTAACATTTAAATATCACTGATTCATGTTTTAACAGTTTATTTTCCGCTTGGCTCATTTATATTCTGACATGTGAAAGCTGCTCAGTGTAACTCCTGTGTTCTGGTGCAGTGCAGATTATTGACTGTTTCCTGTGTTTCTATCAGGAGGAAGCTGGAGACACCAGAGCCCAGCTGTTGGTCCATGAAGAGTGATCACTCTATGGATCGACCTATAGTCTTCAAAGATGGACGTCCGTCTGTTGATCTGAGGTAAGGATTTAAAACTTAATAATAAAACCCTGTGAGAAATCCAGTTTCTTGACAGATATAGTAAGGGAGAACGGGGTAATCTGAGCCACTTTTTACATTTGCTCCCCTCTAAGCGAGCTAAAATGATTTATCACTCAAATTTACACATTTCCCATTAATTCAGGATGTTTCCTAGAAATGGGCATTAGCAGAATTTTTTCAAGACATAGGGCAGTGAAAATATGATTGTTTTAAAAAAAGTTGTCATGTGGCTCACTTTACCCCAGCTGTGGGGTAAACTGATCCATTTACTTTTTCCACTCTGAAACTACCATAACAACACATATTGTAACAGTAAGAATCCTGAAAGCTAGCCACACATTCCAGAACTAATGTCGGACTAGTAAAAGAATGATGGGGTTTGGTCAATTAAGCAAAGCAAATTTTCTAAGCACTTGAAAGTAACTCTGAACAAAATCAAATACAACATATTACAATTCAAAAGGTTTCAGAACCAGTTAGATTAGAACACAGTCTGGGGGTCAGCACACAGGACCCTTAGAGCCAGCTAGTGTCTGGGGGTCAAAGCATAGGAAAATCAGAACCAGCGAGAACAGCCTGGGACTCAGAACACAGGAGAAGACCCAACTGGATTATAACATCAGCCTGTCATACTCTACATCTAGGCCTACTCTACATTCCAGCCCTGAAGGTTACAGGGAAAGATGAGAAGGTGCTCTTTCCGTGTGGTTGCCCCAGGTCGTCTTCCTGGTGTATTTCCTTGGCATTATGGCTTTTCTACAATGTGTATGACATTAAAATAAAACATATGTCATGTAATATATTACATTAAAATATGTTTAAGACTAAACTTAACTTGTGCCTCATGGTGGGGGAAAGTGAAATAGTGGCTCACTTTCCCCCACAGTATTTGGCTCACTTTCCCCCACCACCACAATTTGAGAAAAAACTACCTCTCTTAGCATTTCAGGCTAATCTTCAGTTATCAGCATCACATGGTTTCATATGTTGGTAGTTCATCAACACGTATGATAGAAGTTTTTCTACGTGAATACATTTGCTTTGGCACAACAGTTGATTAAGTTGACAGGAAGAAAATTTACTTTTACATGCAAAATACCTATTTTGGTGAAAAAAACATGCTTACCACAGCACCATGAGGTCCTCTCTTTCAGGGCCAAAGGGAAATGAGAGGGGCTTGAAAACATATATCTCACATGACCACAAATGTTTTCCGTTGCCTAGATACAGGGGGTGGCTCACATTACCCGATGCCTCAGATTCCCCCGTTCTCCCCTACTTGTGTTTTTGTTTTTTTCAGCTTTGTTTTTCTTCTCGTCATTTATATAATTGTGTGTGTGTCTGTCTGTCTGTCTGTCTGTCTGTCTGTCTGTCTGTCTGTGTTGTGTTCAACAGACCAGACTCTCCTGGACCTGGAGCCAGCTGTTTGTCCTTCAAGAGTGACCGGTCTAAAGATGATTGGTTTGATTTTAAAGGACAACAACCGTCTGCTGCAGAGAGGTAAACTGTTACTAACATTTAAGTACCACTGATTCATGTTTTAACAGTTTATTTATTTTCCGCTTGGCTCATTTATATTCTGACATGTGAAAGATCAGTGTAAGTCAGTGCTTCTCAAATGGCGCCGTGAGTTGTCGGGGGGGAGGGGGGGGGGTTGGGTGTGGGGGGGTGTCCTTGATTTTCAACTGACCAAAACATTTATTTTTATTTTTTATTTTTTTTGCTAGACAGCGCGATGTGTGCTTGTGTATGGTCATATCCGCGCGAAAGGCCGCGATTTGCAGTAAATAAACGTCCACATGTGTCTCCAAGTGTCTCTGTAGGCTATTTAAAAAGAAATCAAGCAAGTAGACTAATAATAACATTAATGAATTATTGATTATCGCATCACAGAAGGCCTATTGGCCTATAATAATAAAAAAACACCACCTTAACTATGTTTACAGTTTAAATTTTTTTTAATGAAATGCAAACCTCAGTGAATCATTTGCTCTTGTTTCTCTGTCCTGAGATTCACACAGACTGAGCAGTCTTGTTTAAATGTTACAAATTGAGCTAATAACCTGAACTTCGATTTTTTTTTAAGTTGCTGCAGAAGATATCTCAGCTAATTTTATAATCTAATATGCATCTAATTTGATAATAAGGTGATTGTATGCAGAATGCTCATGTCAGAAACTCATTCAGGGGGGGCGCGAAAACATTTCTGTCCCCTAGGGGGGGCATGACAGAAAATAATTGAGAACCACTGGTGTAACTCCTGTGTTCTGGTGCAGTGCAGATTATTGACTGTTTCCTGTGTTTCTATCAGGAGGAAGCTGGAGACACCAGAGCCCAGCTGTTTGTCCATGAAGAGTGATCACTCTATGGATCGACCTATAGTCTTCAAAGATGGACGTCCGTCTGTTGATCTGAGGTAAGGATTTAAAACTTAATAATAAAACCCTGTGAGATATCCAGTTTCTTGACAGATATTGTAAGGGAGAACGGGGTAATCTGAGCCACTTTTTACATTTGCTCCCCTCTAAGCGAGCTAAAATGATTTATCACTCAAATTTACACATTTCCCATTAATTCAGGATGTTTCCTCGAAATGGGCATTAGCAGAATTTTTTCAAGACAAAGGGCAGTGAAAATATGATTGTTTTAAAAAAAGTTGTCATGTGGCTCACTTTACCCCAGCTGTGGGGTAAACTGATCCATTTACTTTTTCCACTCTGAAACTACCATAACAACACATATTGTAACAGTAAGAATCCTGAAAGCTAGCCACACATTCCAGAACTAATGTCGGACTAGTAAAAGAATGATGGGGTTTGGTCAATTAAGCAAAGCTAATTTTCTAAGCACTTGAAAGTAACTCTGAACAAAATCAAATACAACATATTATAATTCAAAAGGTTTCAATAGGCTCTGTGCACAAGTCTAGTAGCGAACTTCCGGTTTCGCCTGGTGTCGGCATACTAGTTTCCGGTGTCTCAGTTACCACGGTAACCTTACACTAATATACGAGTATTTCATTGGAAAAGGGGATTAAATGTAGCCTATGGGATTGTTTAAACAACAGTGAAGTGCCGGTGGGTTGAATTAACACTTTTGTGAAACACGTTGCTTAGTTTAGAGTAGATATAATAGCGGTTTGAGCTTCCACTGCAGTGGATACATTGGATTAAAAGGATTGAGGTTTCGGACAACACATACAAAGTAAAGGTATGCAGCCGACATTTTGAGGACCATCTAATCATCAGTACTGATAAGAGTAGACGGGTACTAGTTACAAGCTACGTCCTATCGTTGTTTGAGTGGAACAACTATGTTGTTATCAAAGATACGGGCCTGTGTTTGGGAGCGCAGAACACGAGCATCAAGCCCATAACCTGGCTCGGACCCCGGCCTAAGAGGATCCTGAGCACGACGTTGTTTAAATACTTGAATAGTTAAAAAAAACGCACAACAAGCTCCGACAAACAGCTGCTATGTACACACAAGCACACTTTCATCATCACATCAGGCAAAAGCTACAACCTACAGCGCACACAACGGCACCGACACAGTGAAGACACGCCAGCCGCACACACAGACACGCACCATCATCACCAGCAGCGCATTGCCTCAAACGACTAAAATAGAATAAAAGTCATTGGATATCACAGCATGAATGAACTTTCCTATTTAGCCACTCTGCCACCCTCAAAAGATTTTAAACTCACCGTAGCTGGCAGGTGTGCAGCAGCATCCTCAAACACGATGGTGGTAGGCTAGCAGGCTAAATCCCATGGTGAATCCACAAATATTCCACTATAATATTCCACAATTTGTCCGATGAAAAAAGCAGCCTGCAACCAGTTAGTTTTCCTGCAGTCAGTCTATCCCATGTCGTTTCTACTTGTTGGTAAAATGCCTTCCAACAATGTTCCTCTTTTGTGTTAATGCTGGCGTTAATTTTCCATTCTTATTGATCCTCATCTTCAAAATCGCGTCTTGGAAATGGCAATGCTATCAAGCTTGCAGCAATATAGTTTATTCTTCTGCAGCCGTGAATCACATTCATTTCACACTTCGCGCTCACTGACCCGTCAGACCTGTCAGTGGCCCTCTGTCCACTGTAATCGTGAAGAACAACTTGTGGTTGGCTGATTCACCCGTCACTTACTAAGTGATCATAAGTACTAACCAATGAGTGAGCGAGCTGTTACCTTTTATTCTTTGTTTTGCCTAGATACAACAATATTCTACATTTTATTGGATAACTTTATTTTCAAGCATTTCGGACACCAACACTGTCATTTCTAAAGCGAACTTCATAGGAAATCAGGATAAAATGAGAATTAAAATAGATTTGTAATTGAATAATGAATAAGACATAATTGCTGTTGTCAGGCTCTTTCTGAAGTCCCTATCAAGTTGTCCTCACGATTTAAAAATGCAACGCTACCCGTGGAATAATGACTGCAGGAAAACTAACTGGTTGCAAGCTGCTTTCATCGGACAAATCGTGGTAAAAGTGGAATATTACTATCTATGGATTTACCATGGGATTTATAGGTAGGCTACACGTCCGCCTATCGTATGCGGATTATGCTGCACACCTGCAAGCTACGGTGAGTTTAAAAACGTTTGTGGGTGGCAGAGTAGCTTATAGAAAAGTTCATTTATGCTGTGATATCCTATGATTTTTATTTTATTTTAGTTGTTTGAGGCAATGCGCTGCTGGTGATGATTGTGCGTATGTGTCTGTGTGTGCGGCTCGCGTGCCTATTTTGTCGGTGCCGTTGTGTAATAAGCTAGCACCTATATATTTTAGTATTGCATAATACATATGACCGCAGCTATCCCCATGAACACAGTGGGAACGGGCTTATAATGGTTAGTTTAACGTTTGGCTTATCGTCATAGCTTAATCATACACTCAGATTGTGAGGCTTCTCTATTTTCTTCGTGGACACTGCTCTGACAATAACTTCAAATGTTCCCTGATCTTTACTAGACACTAAGAGATGGGCGTAATAGTAGGCCTAAAGTAAGCACAATAAGAGACAGTTGGTGTTTCAAATACAAAAAAAAAATTACGCTGTTAATTAAAAATCCGGTGCACCACTTACTTAACCTCTTACTTATACAAATAACTTAAATATCAAACCTAAATCCCTTTCCCGCTTGCTGGTTGGAGCAAAATATTATGAAGTTCAACTGTATGGACCGAGTCAGTAAGTACACCGGAAACTAGAATGCCGACACCGTCAGTTGACTTCCGGGTTCTAGTGCACAGAGCCTATAAAATTCAAATGAAAGATAGAACCAGTTAGATTAGAACACAGTCTGGGGGTCAGAACACAGGACCCTTAGAGCCAGCTAGTGTCTGGGGGTCAGAACACAGGACCCTTAGAGCCAGCTAGTGTCTGGGGGTCGAAGCATAGGAAAATCAGAACCAGCGAGAACAGCCTGGGACTCAGAACACAGGAGAAGACCCAACTGGATTATAACATCAGCCTGTCATACTCTACAACTAGGCCTACTCTACATTCCAGCCCTGAAGGTTACAGGGAAAGATGAGAAGGTGCTCTTTCCGTGTGGTTGCCCCAGGTCGTCTTCCTGGTGTATTTCCTTGGCATGATGGCTTTTCTACAATGTGTATGACATTAAAATAAAACATATGTCATGTAATATTACATTAAAATATGTTTAAGACTAAACTTAACTTGTGCCTCATGGTGGGGGAAAGTGAAATAGTGGCTCACTTTCCCCCACAGCATTTGGCTCACTTTCCCCCACCACCACAATTTGAGAAAAAACTACCTCTCTTATAGCCTGGCATTCCCAGACCTGCCACTAGGCGCTGGCAAATTAAATTTGCTGCGCGTGTTGGTCTGGAGACGCTCCGTTGAAGCTTATCAAGACTACCAGAAATCTGGTATAACGTTTCAATTGGTTCTATCTAATATGGGCGCGCCAGAGCCCTTTATATGGTGCTCTGGGGAGGACGTAACCGGATGACGACAGTGACGTGCATGCGACGTCGAAGCTGTGATAGTAAACATCAAAGATGGCTGCGGATATGTTGTGTGAGTTTGAGACTGCTTTGGCCTCGACCCTTAACGAATTGGAAGACGGGACTCATAGCTTTCACTAGCAAGTAAGTGGAATGTTCTGTTTTGCCGACCGACAACGGCAAACGTTTAATTGAACAGTTTAACAGCTGTTCGCTAAACGAACGGGGCTTACGTCACTTGTGCATCGCTCTGATTGGTTGTAGTGCTATCCAACTGCGTGCAGTGGCATTTGAAATGCACGAGTAGGAGCCGCCCCTAGAGTTGGAAATTACTATTGATCGTCGCCAGACCCTCTATCGTTCAAGATATCAGGGTCAGGATTTCCAGGCTACCTCTCTTAGCATTTCAGGCTAATCTTCAGTTATCAGCATC
This sequence comes from Ammodytes marinus, assembly GCF_949987685.1. Taxonomy (NCBI): domain Eukaryota; kingdom Metazoa; phylum Chordata; class Actinopteri; order Uranoscopiformes; family Ammodytidae; genus Ammodytes; species Ammodytes marinus. Next base: position 2,989,263 of record NC_137229.1, read on the forward strand.
ACATGGTTTCATATGTTGGTAGTTCATCAACACGTATGATAGAAGTTTTTCTACGTGAATACATTTGCTTTGGCACAACAGTTGATTAAGTTGACAGCAAGAACATTTACTTTTACATGCAAAATACCTATTTTGGTGAAAAAAACATGCTTACCACAGCACCATGAGGTCCTCTCTTTCAGGGCCATGGGGAAATGAGAGGGGCTTGAAAACATATATCTCACATGACCACAAATGTTTTCCGTTGCCTAGATACAGGGGGTGGCTCACATTACCCGATGCCTCAGATTCCCCCGTTCTCCCCTACTTGTGTTTTTGTTTTTTTCAGCTTTGTTTTTCTTCTCGTCATTTATATAATTGTGTGTGTGTGTCTGTCTGTCTGTCTGTCTGTCTGTCTGTCTGTCTGTCTGTCTGTCTGTGTTGTGTTCAACAGACCAGACTCTCCTGGACCTGGACCCAGCTGTTTGTCCTTCAAGAGTGACCGGTCTAAAGGTGGTTGGATTAATTTTAAAGGACAACAGCCGTCTGCTGCAGAGAGGTAAACTGTTACTAACATTTAAATATCACTGATTCATGTTTTAACAGTTTATTTTCAGCTTGGTTCATTTATATTCTGACATGTGAAAGCTGCTCATTGTGACTCCTGTGTTCTGGTGCAGTGCAGATTATTGACTGTTTCCTGTGTTTCTATCAGGAGGAAGCTGGAGACACCAGAGCCCAGCTGTTGGTCCATGAAGAGTGATCACTCTATGGATCGACCTATAGTCTTCAAAGATGGACGTCCGTCTGTTGATCTGAGGTAAGGATTTAAAACTTACAATAAATAAAACCCTGTGAGATGTCCAGTTTCTTGACAGATATAGTACTTGTGTTTTATTTTGTTTTTCTTCTCGTCATTTATATAATTCAACTTCTGACTTCAGTTTAACATTGGACCAGACATGAGCTCATTCTTTATTTATTTATTGGGTTTTTCATTTTTTTGAACAACAAACAAACATAGGGAACAGAGGGGTATACTACGAAGCGAGATTAAGGGCTGAGCGAGGTCTGTTGAGTCTAAAGCGGTCTAAAGCCAGCATTTTCAGTATCACGAAAGGTGGCTCTCTTTCTACCTGGCTAGATCACCGTGGTAACAGAGGCTGCACGGCTAGCCTGCCCAGACCAGTTTTTGTTTCAGAGTTTGAGCTTAAATTCGGCTCTTAGAGCGCTGCCCTTTAAGGAAACTACACATTTTGAAATCCCGCGGACCTGACAATATTGTCTGAGCGCTACATTCTCACTGAGGAAACTGTTACATCTAAACTTATTGATCAGTAAGTTAATGAACGAAACGAAGCCGTGACATTAGGCTTACAGAGTGAACTGTCACATCGCGCTGGGGCTTTTTGCCTCATGCATACAGTTATTGAAAATGTTAAATAGCCCACACCTATACTGTATACAGCGCCACTCTATGCTCTCCTCTCAAATGATTTTACCTGGCGATCTACACACACTGGCTCTTAATAAAGCGTTCAATAAAATCACAGGTTGCAACATTATTTCACTGTAGGCTTCTTTCTTTTCATCAGTAGCGATTACAGTTGGGACGTGACAGGTGACAGCTGTCACAGTTCGGATATCGCTGCAGACTCGCAGGTTAAGCTTCTCACAGTAGATTCATATTTGTCCGAAAAATCCAGACTGCAGGTTTTTTAATGTAGGCCTATTGGTATTTGTAAGATTCAAATAAAAGGCTAATAGTCTAAATCAAAATTGTATTCATTATGATGTGGCCCAAAACTAAAGTGATTTTCCATAGGCTATTCATTTGGGGACAGTGTCAGACTTAAATTACATTCTTAAGTGTGGGACTATAGGCGTAGTGCTATAAATATAGCAAAGTAGCCTATATATATATATATATATATATATATATATATATATATATATATATATATATATATATATATATATATTAGGCTAAATGGTATAGTGTTCAAATCCGAGTTCAACGTTTCATTGTTTTATAATGTCACGTTGCGCACTGCGAGAACGATCGGCAAGATAAATAAATCATTTCCATGCTGGCAGCATTCCACTCTCCTTAGCCTATTTGCAGTTAGAGTTTTTTTCGGCTCTCTGTTTTCTGCTGTAATAATTCAGACTGACAAACTCTTCCTCTTGAATGAAGTTGGCGACACACTTTTGTTTTACTCAGCTGCTCACAATCAGTCCGTTTGTGTAAAGTTAGCGGCACAAGATCAGTCCAGTCTGTGCGGATGCAGAGTCAAATGACGGCCAAACGCCCCCTCTCATGGGGACGCGCACAGAGCCTGAAGCTGAAACTCTCGTTCAACATAAGAGGTTGATAACTTCTGTTAACGAAACTTTGTTTCATTGTATATATTGTAACATTTAATGGAAGATACATTACAATACTGTCTTGCTATGAACTTTGCCTTACTAAACTTATGGCTCCATACATGTAAGAGATAAGTTCAGAAGAAGTTCTCCCTAAAACTCTACCGGTGCTTTTAATTGCAATGTGAGGTATGATTTATTACATCCTTGGAAGGAGAGAAAAGACTCCCCTCTTACTGAGACCTTGTATGCTGCCAACTCAAGGACCCCCTCCACACATATATCTTGGACATTGTATTAACTGTGAACATCTGCCTTTGGTTAATTAAGGACACACAAACTGGGTTTTTGCGCATACACCATCTCACTACATATAATCTCTGTACACTGTTCAGTCTTTGTCTCAATCTTGATGCCACACTGAGCTGTGACGTTTGGATCGAACCCTTGCATTTGCTGTGCAAGTAAAAACTTCACCTGAATTCAAACCTTCCTTGACTCAGTTCTCTTTTATTACAAACACTTGGGTTTTTAATAATTCTAATAACTTCCTTCGTGATACCGGTTAGCTCTGAGCGAGGGTATGTGTTATGTTGAACCAGATCAAAAAAGAGAGCCGGGCTCTGTTGAGTTTGTTTTGTAGTACACCCCTCTGATGTCTCCGGGTATAAATAAAATATAAATATGTACAAATACACATGAAAAATTTGAAAAAAATAAATAAAAATAAACAAGTAGCAACTAAATAAAGTTAGAGGGGAAGGGGGGGGGGGGGGTTTAGTCCTGGACATGAGCTCATTCTTCATGGTTTCTCCACAGAGTCGACCAGCAGATCTCAGAGGTTCCCAGTGGGCGGTCTGACCAGCAGCATCAAACACACCTGGACTCCTCATTCAGGGTCTGTACATGAACAACTACTTTCCATCTGTTCTGTTCACAACAACTTCAGGGCGGCTGTGGCGAGGTTGGTAGGGCGGTCGACCCTCAACTACAGGGTTGGTGGTTCGATCCCTGGTCCCCCCGCCACATGTCGAAGTGGGAACAGGTCTCTGTCTCAAGTCTCAATGGGATTTACCTGTATAAATAAAGGTTAACTGTTAGGACCAGTGGACTGTCAGTCTGTCCAACATGGATCTGATGTTTGCTTCATGAGTTTAGTTTGATCGTGTCGTTCTTATAATATTCTGTTCCAGCTGCTGGAGAAAAACATCGTCAGGTTTGTGAAGAAGGAGCTGAAGAAGATGCAGAAGCTTCTGAGTCCAGATTACCCAGAATGCTTAGAGGGTCAGAGTGAGGATGAGGAGCAGAGCAGCAGCAGAGAGGCATTTCTGAAGATCACACTGGACTTCCTGAGGGGCATGAAGCAGAAGGAGCTGGCTGACCTTCTGTGGAGCAGTAAGAGCATTTCTCTAACCCCTGGAACACACATCCTATCTCTACTGCACGTCTGCGTCTGATTTTCCCCCGACCGTGTTAACACACTCTAGTCTAGTGGCAACACATCCAACCTCTGAAACACTGCCGACGCCCGTCGGAGGCGAGTCTTCAGCGACGCTTCACTTTACCTTAAGAGGAGGAGCCTATGTTTTCGGGGAGAGGCGCGTCTCTCTCACTTTAACTGATAGAGAAATACTCTGTTGACAGTCATACCAGCAGCATTCACTGTTTTACAGTTTCCTGGTGTGTCCCTTTCAAAATAAAACTTCCCACACGCGAAAATGTGAACGAAAATAAATAAACAAAGGACAACCAGTCAAAAGGATCACTGTCCAAACTCTATATTAATCATATGCATCATCATGACCTGAAACAACTTTATATGGGAATTATCCATGAACACTCCATGTAGAAAGACAGGAATTATCTATGAACACTCCATGTAGAAAGACAGGGCTTTTAAAAGCAGCGCTGCAGCAGCAGTTGAGACGTTCCATGTGTGGCCGAAAAAAGCGAGAGAGGCAGCAGTAGGGCGAAGCGCTCCAGAGGTAGACGCAGGATGTGTGTGGAGGCTGTTAAGGTTTAACATGATGGTGAAATGGGACATTTACTGAAGTCTCAAAAGATAGAGGGAGAAATGTTCATGTCTGTTTATTTATATATTTTCATCATGAGTAACTCGTTGATATTATATTTCAATGTTTCCCTCTCTCTCTCTCTCCCTCTCCCTCTCTCTCCCTCTCTCTCCCTCTCCCTCTCTCTCCCTCTCTCTCTCTGTGTCTCTCTGTGTCTCTCTCTCTCTCCCTCTCTCTCTCTCTCTCTCCCTCTCTCCCTCCCTCTCTCTCTCCCTCTCCCTCTCTCTCCCTCTCTCTCTCTGTGTCTCTCTCTCTCTCTGTGTGTCTCAGGAAATGTGTTAGTTTAGGTTTAGGTGGTGGTTGGCTGGGAGTGTCGGGGTTATGGTTATTATACTTTTTTTTTCTTAATACAGAGGTTATTGATAGTTTTGTAATATGTAGTTCTCAATAGACATACAAATAATGCACAAATGTTTATACTGTATGTGCATTCATATTTTCATCGTGAAGCCCTCAGTGATATTATATGTGCCGTTAACGACTGTTGATTCATTCTGATGTTTGTTCATTCAGGAAGTCATTCTGAAGTTTGTCAGTGTGAACTCAAGTCAAACCTGCAGAAGAAGTTCCAGTGTGTGTTTGAGGGGATCGCTAAAGCAGGAAACCCAACCCTTCTGAATCAGATCTACACAGAGCTCTACATCACAGAGGGAGGGACTGGAGAGGTCAATGATGAACATGAGGTCAGACAGATTGAAACAGCATCCAGGAACCCACACAGACCAGAAACAACCATCAGACAAGAAGACATCTTTACAGCCTCACCTGGAAGAGATGAACCAAGCAGAACAGTGATGACAAAGGGAGTGGCTGGCATTGGGAAAACAGTCTTAACACAGAAGTTCACTCTGGACTGGGCTGAAGACAAAACCAACCAGGACATACAGTTCACATTTCCATTCACTTTCAGAGAGCTGAATGTGCTGAAAGAGAAAAAGTTCAGCTTGGTGGAACTTGTTCATCACTTCTTCACTGAAACCAAAGCAGCAGGAATCTGCAGCTTTGAAGAGTTCCAGGTTGTGTTCATCTTTGACGGTCTGGATGAGTGTCGACTTCCTCTGGACTTCCACAACAATGAGATCCTGACTGATGTTACAGAGTCCACCTCAGTGGATGTGCTGCTGACAAACCTCATCAGGGGGAAACTGCTTCCCTCTGCTCGCCTCTGGATAACCACACGACCTGCAGCAGCCAATCAGATCCCTCCTGACTGTGTTGGCATGGTGACAGAGGTCAGAGGGTTCACTGACCCACAGAAGGAGGAGTACTTTAGGAAGAGATTCAAAGGCAAAGAGCAGGCCAACAGAATCATCTCCCACATCAAGAAATCACGAAGCCTCCACATCATGTGCCACATCCCAGTCTTCTGCTGGATCACTGCTACAGTTCTGGAGGATGTGTTGAAGACCGGAGAGGGAGGAGAGCTGCCAAAGACCCTGACTGAGATGTACATCCACTTCCTGGTGGTTCAGGCCAAACTGAAGAACGTCAAGTATGATGGACGAGCTGAGACAGATCCACACTGGAGTCCAGAGAGCAGGAAGATGATCGAGTCTCTGGGAAAACTGGCTTTTGAGCAGCTGCAGAAAGGAAACCTGGTCTTCTATGAATCAGACCTGACAGAGTGTGGCATCGATATCACAGCAGCCTCAGTGGTCTCAGGAGTGTTCACACAGATCTTTAGAGAGGAGAGAGGACTGTACCAGGACAAGGTGTTCTGCTTCATCCATCTGAGCGTTCAGGAGTTTCTGGCTGCTCTTCATGTCCATCTGACGTTCATCAACTCTGGAGTCAATCTGATGTCAGAAGAACAAACAACCTCAGATGAATCTGCAGAGACACAGTTCTACCAGAGTGCTGTGGACAAGACTAGGCCGTCTAAAGAATCAACTGCAACATCCCACCAATCTACACACGTCCATCCCATGGCAGAAGAACAAACAACCGCCCATGAATCTGCAGCGACTCAAGACAGAAAAAAATCCTGGTGGTCTAAACTCCTCAGAAAAAAACCTAAACAGACGCATCGTGACCACTGTGCTGTGTCGTCTAAGGATTACACTGCAACTGACAAAGGATCTGCAAATACACACTTTGATATGGTGACAGAAGAACAAACAACCTCCCAAGAATCTGCAGTGACACAGTTCTACCAGAGTGCTGTGGACAAGGCCTTACAGAGTCCAAATGGACACCTGGACTTGTTCCTCCGCTTCCTCCTGGGTCTTTCATTGGAGACCAATCAGGGTCTCCTAAGAGGTCTGCTGACACAGACAGGAAGTAGCTCACAGACCAATCAGGAAACAGTCCAGTACATCAAGAAGAAGATCGAGGAGTCTCCCTCTGCAGAGAGAAGCATCAATCTGTTCCACTGTCTGAATGAACTGAATGATCATTCTCTAGTGGAGCTGATGCAACTGCACCTTATCTCAGGAAGTCTCTCCACAGATAATCTGTCTCCTGCTCAGTGGTCCGCTCTGGGCTTCATCTTACTGTCATCAGGAGAAGATCTGGACGTGTTTGACCTGAAGAAATACTCTGGTTCAGAGGAGGCTCTTCTGAGGCTGCTGCCAGTGGTCAAAGCCTCCAACAAAGCTCTGTGAGTAGGATTTATTCATCTGTAAATAATCTTTTAACGAGAAGATTATTTAATAACTTTTTCCCTTTCTGTTGTCTCTCCAGGCTGAGTGGCTGTAACCTCTCAGAGAGAAGCTGTGAAGCTCTGGCCTCAGTTCTCAGCTCCTCCTCTAGTCTGAGAGAGCTGGACCTGAGTAGCAACAACCTGCAGGATTCAGGAGTGAAGCATCTGTCTGATGCACTGAAGAGTCCACACTGTAAACTGGAAACTCTCAGGTCAGATTATCAACCAGTTCAATATGGGGCATATCAACTTAAACCCCCTGAGGGGGGACCCCCTATCATAGGGCATATCAACTTAAACCCCCTGAGGGGGGACCCCCTATCATGGGGCATATCAACTTAAACCCCCTGAGGGGGGACCCCCTATCATGGGGCATATCATCTTAAACCCCCTGAGGGGGACATGGGGCATATCAACTTAAACCCCCTGAGGGGGTTAGGGTTAGGGTTAGGGTTATCAGGGTTAGGGTTAGGGTTAGGGTTAGAGGGTTAGGGTTAGGGTTAGGGTTAGGGTTAGGGGGTTAGGGTCAGCACCCTAACCCCCTAACCCTAACCCCCTGAGGGGGGACCCCCTATCATGCTTATGGAATATTTATTCAGCATTTTGACAGACTATAAACGGATTTTGAAAATATATCATTTTTATTTTGGGTAAAACAAACATAACAACATTATTTTGAAAGCTTGAAATAAATACATGGGATGTTATTATGATAATGTAAAAGTTTGATTGAGGTGGCATCAACCTAAATACACATTTTATGAGCAAATAACAGGTCAATCCAGATGTTTTTCCCCAAAAAAGCTTGCTGTGTTTGGTATTTTTTATCTTTATATATATATATATATATATATATATATATAGATAGATAGATAGATAGATAGATAGATAGATAGATAGATAGATAGATAGATAGATATATATATACAGTATATATATATATCAGTGCTGTCAGTTTAACGGCGTTAGTGCAAACCCATTTTAACGGCGTTAAATGGTTTATCGCGCTCGTCATGGTCTAGCAAACGTTGTGGTTTTTTCACATGCTGTTGCATCAACTAGTAGGCTAATGTTAGAACAACTGAAACACCACAAACTATTCATGTGGCTTGCAATTAAGTTAGTGTTAATTCAAACAGAACATGTCCTGCAGCGTAATTTCACATTAAAATCATTTAACTGGCAAAACGGCTAAACGTCAAGTGTGTGTGTGTGTGTGTGTGTGTGTGTGTGTAGTCTGTCAGGTTGTCTGATCACAGATGAAGGCTGTGCTTCTCTGGCCTTAGCTCTGAGCTCCAACCCCTCCCATCTGAGAGAGCTGGACCTGAGCTACAACCATCCAGGAGCCTCAGGAGTGGAGCTACTGTCTGCTGGACGGGACGGTCCCCTCTGGAGACTGGACACTCTCAGGTATGAAGAGGCTGCTGTCAGTCTGATAGAGGAGGGAGAGCTGGAGACAGTTTATCATATGACCCTGAAACACCAATGGTGTTTGTCCGTCTCCATTTGACTCAGTTTGGCTCGGCTGTGGAGGCTTTCCATTAAGCCACTATGTTGCATGTCGGCCGGTGTTAGACTCTCTAGTTTATAATGCACTTTATTCACAAACACGAACTTAAGGACTTGAACATACAACGGTTACTTGATTGACCTGATTGAGCTCCACGGACACCAAAACTGTTTTGCCTCCCGGCATGAAAGCACCTCCAAAACACAGTGATGTGTGTCAATGAAAGCTCCTCCAAAACACAGTGATGTGTGTCAATGAAAGCTCGTCCAAAACACAGTGATGTGTGTCAACTCCATCCCCACAGCACCCGTCCTTGTTTTTTTTTACATGTATTTTTATTGCTTGTTAGACAAGATGTCACACATGTTACAATATTTCACAGTAGTTACATTTCTTTTTGCGACAATGTACAATGAAACAAGAGTTAACAATTTACATTTTTATATTTTTATAAACCCCATCCCACCCTAACAATCCCTGTGCCATAAAAATAATTAAAAATAAAATTGAAAATAAAAAAATAAAAAATAAAAAAGGTGTGTGGGGGGGAGGGGGGGGTTCCCCTGAGATGAAAGTGTTTGCGCTTTACGTTAAAGCTTATATACTAATGAGAGGGGAGAGTGACAAGTTTGTCAAAATAAACCAGTAAAGGGTCCCAGACTTTGTTGAATTTTTCGGTTGATCCTCTTAAGAAAGTATTTCACTTTTTCAATTTTTAAAAACATCATCATATCAGAAAGCCACACAGATGCCTTCGGTGGTAATTGGGATTTCCATTCCAAGAGAATTCTCCTTCGAGCAGTTAGAGTTGCAAAGGCAATAACATTTTTCTTGTTAGTGGCTGTCGCAGTGTCGTTTTCTCTTACACCAAATATAGCCATTAAAGGGCTAGGTTGTAGATGTAGGCCAAAAGCAACATTCAAAATCCCAAAGATTGATTTCCAAAACTCTTCCAACTTGGAGCACGACCAGAACATATGCGCTAGGTCTGCACTGGTGGCTTTACAGCGATCACACGTCTCATCTAGTTCAGGGTATTGTGGTAAATTGAATAGTCTAATATCAAGAGTTTGCTGACCGTGTATGTCTAAAGGTTGGGGTCACTGGGGGAGAATGAGAGCACCCCCTAGAAGGACTAGTATCTGTCTATTTGTAGATATAATACACTTGATACCGCCCACACATGAGAATATAAGACACTGTTCTGTAACTAATCGAGTAGGTGCCATTGCGGCCTCAGCCTGCTGCTACTATGCTACTATGAAATCCTCTGTATGTCTGATGGAAGCTCCTGAAATACAATGATGAAGTCCAGCCTGTTCGAGTCTTTGTCAAGCCATGGGGAAGAATTCGGCTACTACAGTATATTTTAGCAAGTCTGACCTTACTATAGTGAGTACGGTGGAGAACTTTAAATTGAATAAGATTGAGACGTACACAAGAAGAGGTTCCATTTACACAGCTAAGAGCCCTAACCCATGTCTCATCTGAAATGACTGTTCCTAATTCTTCCTCCCATTTTGTCTTGATCTTTTCTGTTGATACACTACTAAACGACATAATTGAATTATATAAGTTAGAGATTTGGCCCTTCAGAGTTAAGGGAATCTTTAGTATGACGTCCAAGTTTGAACTTTCAGGTAATTGAGGGAACGATGGGTTGTACGTTTGAGTAAAGTGGCATATCTGAAGATATCGGAAAAAACTGGATTTAGAAATAGAGTGTTTTTTGGCCAAATCTGTGAAAGTAGGAAAAATATTATCTATGAAAAAGTCCTTGCATGTAGTAAGACCCATAGTGTCCCACTGTGTGAATGTGACATCGAGTTTAGCAGCTGGAAAGAGGTGGTTATTACATATGGGATTTAGCATAGAAAGGCCAGACAATTTAAATGTTTGCCTGAATTGTATCCAAATTCTTAGGGTTGAGCGCACTACTGGGCTTGAGGAAAACTGTGATGGGGAGAGGGGAAGTTTTGTTGTTAATAGTGCAGGAAGTGATGACAGATTACAGAGCTTGGCCTCCTCACTGCACCAACCGGGTTGGTCCCCCAGACGCTGGAGAATGCACCACATTCAGGAGTCTACGAATGTTAATGGATGAGTGGCGGCCTCTCACAAAACTGGTTTGATCATTTGAAATGATGTCTGATACCATGGTGTTTATTCTAGACAGTATCTTAACGTCCACGTTCAGTAAAGAAATATAAGAGCTGCAATCCACTGGGTCTTTACCAGGCTTCAGTAAAACTGTGATGAGAGCCTCTGTGAGGCTCTGTGGGAGAGCTGTCTGTTCAAACGAACCTAACCCTAACCCTAAATACTTAAACATATTGAGAAGCAAGGGGATCAGTTTTAAGGAGAATTTTTTATAGAATTGGACTGGGAAGCCGTCCGGCCCAGGGGCCTTCCCGCTCTGCATGTCCTCAATTGAGTTATCTACTTCCTGTCTGTTTAGTGGTCTTTCCAGGTTGTCCCTTTGTTCCTGTGCTATTGTTGGAGTATTCAGGGTTTCTAAAAAATTAACCATAGAAGAAGTGTCCTGAGGAAATTCTGAGGTATATAACTCAGAATAAAAGGTTTTAAAAGTATTATTAATTTCTTGGGGATCTATTGTCAATTCTTGAGGTGTTTTCCTAACTGTTGATATGAGTTGGGCAGACGACTTAGCCTTTAACTGGTGAGCAAGTAGGCGTCCTGCCTTCTCCCCATGTTCATAAAAGAATGCTCGTGATCTTAACAAGTTATGTTCAGTCCTTCCAGTAGACAATATATCATACTTTGCTTTCAGATTTAATTTTTCTTTGTATAGTTCAGGTGTTGGAGTTGTTGAGTATTGATGATCAATTTTAAGAATAGAATCAATGAGCTCCTCCTGTCTTTGTTTTCTTTTTTTATTACGTGAAGCTGAAAATGATATTATTTGTCCCCTCAGTACGACTTTTAATGTTTCCCATAATATGGATGGTGATACGGAGTCATTCTGATTGGTTAAAACGAAATCATCTATTGCTTTAGACATGAACTGACAAAGATCTGCATCTGAAAGTAATGCCGTGTTAAGTCTCCAAGCTGGCCTTGGTGGGTAATTAAGTGTAAAGCCAATGTCAAGAATAACAGGTGCATGATCAGATTCTACAATAGCCGAGTAGTCTACAGATTTCACTGAGGGAAGAAGACGCTTATCAATGAAAAAATAGTCTATTCTTGAATAAGACTGATGAACATGTGAAAAACAAGAGAATTCTTTCTTGTTTGGATACAAAAATCTCCATGGGTCAATACAGCCAAGGTGCGTCATGAGACTTGAAAGAGCTCTGGACATTTTTGATGGAGGGGCAGATTTTGGACTTGACCGGTCTATGGCTGTGTCCATCACACAGTTCATATCACCGCCAAATATTAGGTGATGAGTATTTAAATCTGGAAATAAGGTGATTATCTTCCTGAAAAAATCTGCATCATCCCAGTTGGGGGCGTAAATACTAACCAAAACCACCGGGGTGTGATAGAGACGACCTGATACTACAACATAACGTCCCTGGGGATCTGAAATTATTTTTGAAGCAGTGAAGAGTACTTTTTTATGGATTATAATTGCAGCACCTCTGGCCCTGTTACTAAAGGTTGAATGGTACACCTGACCTATCCAGGCCTTTCTAAGTAATACTTGATCTTGTACTCGTAGGTGCGTTTCCTGCAGAAATGCAATTTCAGTGTGCAACCGTTTTAAATTTGCGCCCTTTTCACTGGGCCATTCATGCCTCTGACATTCCAGCTAACAAAACGTACTGCAGACCCTCCAACTAAAGTTGTGCTTGCTCTATTCATAGCTTAATAAACAAGCGGGTTGGGTAATGATACGGCTGAAATGGTGCTGTATAGAAATGGAGAACGGGAGAGAAAAAAAAAAAAAAACCCTAACCCTGGAACATGTGTGAACTCTAGGTTCGTTCTCTGAACAGTAACGAACCGCAGCTATCTTACTGTGACTAAACTTCCAATCGCCCATACGTTATTTCCCCTACACAATGCACTCCCCACTCACTTTAACAAGTATACACACTCAGGGCATTGACACTGAACAGAGATGAATAACATTGTAGTTCCCAGTCAACATAAACAACCACCATTATTATAACAAGTAGGTAGGCTAACTTTAGTTCACCTCCCATATCACACTTAAGTATGCATTATTCGAACTACTGCATATACAGGCTAGATGGCTAAATGATAAATAAATGCATCTGAACCATAGGATCTGAACAAATAGGCAAATAGTTTTGCTTGGGCTACGCCCCTCTCAGGCTGTAACGTAACGTTAACCAGTTGTCAACAAACATTCTGCTATCGATTATGAAAGTGATACAGACTGATATTTGCTTCACTTAAAATGTAACGGCTCAGATTAACCAACCTTCAGACATATTGATCACATATCGATCACATATTGAACACCTTAGCAGCTTCTGGTGAGTGGAAAAAGAGAGTCTCATCCTCAAACTGAACTCGGAGACGTGCGGGATGCAGCAGACTGAATCTGATCTTCTTCTCATAGAGGAGCTGCTTGACGGTTTTAAATGCAGCGCGTTTCTTCGCCAGGCCAGCAGACATGTCCGGGTAGATCCTCAGTTTGGAGCCGTTAAACTCCACGTTGTGCGTCCGGGCCCACTGCGATGCCTTTTCTTTCACCTGGAAACGATGGAAACACACCACAAAGGGACGGGGCGGCTGTCCTTCTCGGGGTCTTTGGCCGGGAGAACGATGAGCCCGCTCCAACTCCGGTGGGTTTTCAAAAACCTCTTCACCCATTGCTTCCATTAGCAGGTCGGATACAAACTTGACGGAGTGCTGGCCCTTCTCCCTGTCCTCCGGGACGTTCAGGGTTCTCAGGTTGGCTCTGCGAGAGCGGTTCTCCAGGTCATCGCCGCGTTCGAGCAGTGTGGCATTTTGCTCCTCTACTCGTTTTATTTTCCCGTCCGCTGTGAAAATCGCACTGAAGTTATCCCCAGCCAGACCTTCGGTTGCGCTTAACCGTGCTTGAAAGCTAGTAACAGTCTCTGTCAGTGCATTCACGGAGGACTGAAGCGGGGCAATTGACTCTTGAATTAAAGCAGAGATGTCCTCCTTGAGCGAAGACCGTTGTTTCGACAACTCGGCTACAAGCTGGCTCACGGAAACAGCCTCCACGTTTGCAGTCGTTCCACCACTGTCAGAAGACATCAAAGCAAGGCTGGGAAAGGCTCAGGGGGCCTTCTCTCCCTCCCTCTGTCTCCCTCCCTCCCTCTACCTCCCTCCCTCCCTCTCCCTCCCTCCCTCCCTCCCTCTACCTCTCTCCCTCCCTCTCTTCCACCACTGTCAGAAGACATCAGAGCAAGGCTGGGAAAGGCTCAGGGGGCCTTCCCCAACTCCGTTCCATCTGGAGATCTAAACAATACTGAGCAATGTCCAAACATGATCCAGTTTAAAAAAAGGTTCAAAGCAATGATTTATAAAAACGTACAGGGATGAGGGAGGAGAAGAAAAAATAAAATAATAATAATAATAATAATAATAATAATAATAATAATAATAATAATAATAATAATAATAATAATAATAATAATAATAATAATAACAATAATAATAATAATAATAATAATTGGCTTTACAAGTTTTGAATAAAGGTGTTTGTTAATGTGTATATTACATATATATATAAATGTAAATTGTGCACATAGTAGCCTCTATCAACTTGTATCTAGATATAGATGGTATTAAAGGTAGACATTCTACATCTAGATATAGATGGTATTAAAGGTAGACATTGTTAACATACTGTACCAAACTGTATAGATTTCATTTATTTATTGTTTATTTAGCAGGGACAGTGCACAATATACAATTGAGCCAGATTATAGCCACATGGCTAATTTTTTGTCTGTAGTCCCTGGATAAGGATTGTTTAAATATATAAAGTGTAAATATTAGGGCTGTCAAAATGAAAGTGTTAACGCAGGGTGATTCAATTCTGGAATTAACGCGTTCATTTTTTAACTCATTTAACGCATGTGTAGAATGATCCGCCCCGTGCATCCCACCGGCTCTGTACTACAGTCACTCTAACGTTGTGGCTGACCCAGGATCAGTAGCTGCGCGCAACCAATCATAGCAGCACGCTATGAATGGTAGAATGAATCATGATTAATCGTGATTAATTTGATTTAAAATGTTAATGGTTTGACAGCCCTAGTAAATATAGAACATTATACAGCAGTTGGTTCTAAGCGAGTGATTTGATTGGACAAGAGACCTTCTGAGCGTTCTGAAGGAGTGCTGATATTAGCGAACAACATCACTCGGGACTGTTCACCAAACTGTAGACCAACTGTCAAAATCACTCCGCGGCTCACTGATGAGCCGGAGCTTCACTTGTGTGTTATCTGTGTGTTTGTGACTCCGGTTGACTGTGGCGAGTCTCTCCCCTGTGAGAGGGCATCGCTGCCACACACAGACAGAGACAGTGTGCGGTAGTCGCTCACACTCACGTTACTGAAGACAGCAATAGTATGTGGAGATAAACTCAGGCTGCTGTATAATACGAGCGCAGCATATTAGCCTAGCCTAGCTTTCCCACCTCATTGTATAACGTTACTTCCCCCGGGCTTAAATACACTCATAAACTCTGGGAAATGAAGCGTGGGGGTTTGGATTGGGCAGCGGACCTTATTACCAACTAGATTAAGATCCGCCGTTCCGTTTCTTTGGTGATTTTTACGGGACATCGGGCCGCCGTGGTTAATGTTACCAGAGTAAACAAAGTTGGACAAGCTCACTCGCGTAAAGTTGTTGCTTAGCAACGCGCTCCGCTCTGACTGCTGTTGTCGAACTATTTGTGTTGGCGGAAGCAAATACATTCTTAAATGATTAAAGATCACATTTTAAAGTTAACTTGTGAATTTCAGTTGTGAAACTGCTGTATAAAAGCAATAGCACACTCGAGGTCGCATGTTGTCGCTCTATATCAGCACTGCTGTGATTCTCTACGACCGAATCACAGCAGTGCTGATATAGAGCGACAACATGCTCCCTCTCGTGTGCTATTGCTTAATCAAACTATACAAATAGAAATGTATATAGAGATATAGCTATATGGATTACATTAATATATAAAGTATAAATATATAAATGATTAAAACAAATCATAGTATATATGTATGGATTGTAAATATAAAATATAGGAAGTACATTTAATACATATTAATTATTGAGCCTCTCCGGGAACCATCACCTTACCGTGGTGGAGAGGTTTGTGTGCCCCTGTGAACCTGAGAGCTGTGTTGTCCGGAGCCTAGTGCTCCTGGTAGGGTCTCCCAAGGCAAAGTGGTCTCAGGTGAGGGGCCCGACTAAGAATGGTTCACAAAGACCCCATGGAAGATCAAGCAAGAGGAAGTGTGACCCTGCCCGGAGGAAGCCCGGGGCCCCCGTCTGGAGCCAGGCCCAGAAAGGGGGCCCGCCTGCGAGCGTCTGGTGGCCGGGTCTGCCACGGGGCCCGGCCGGGCACAGCCCGAAGAAGCTACGTGGCACAAACTCCCTCTACAACTGATGGGCCCACCACTCGTCAGAGGAACCGCTGGGGTCGGGTGCGCTGCCTTATGGGTGGCAGTGAAGGGCGGGGACCACAACGGACCAGACCCGGGCGGCAGAGGCTGGCTTTGGGGACGTGGAACGTCACCTCGCTGTGGGGGAAGGAGCTGGAACTGGTGCGGGAGGTGGAGCGCTACCAATTAGATCTGGTGGGGCTGACCTCCACGCACAGTCTTGGTTCTGGAACCGTACTTCTGGACAGGGGTTGGACTCTATTCTTCTCTGGAGTTGCCCAAGGTGTGAGGCGCCGGGCCGGTGTGGGGATACTCACGAGCCCCCGGCTGGGCGCTACTACGTTAGAGTTTACCCCGGTGGACGAGAGGGTCGCCTCCCTACGCCTCCGGGTTGTGGGGGGGAAGACTCTGACTGTTGTCTGTGCGTATGCACCGAACAGCAGTTCGGAGTATCCGGCCTTCTTGGAGACCCTGAACGGAGTCCTGCATGGGGCTCCGGTAGGGGACTCCATAGTTCTGCTGGGAGACTTTAACGCGCACGTGGGCAATGATGGAGACACCTGGAGAGGCGTGATTGGGAGGAACGGCCTCCCCGATCTGAACCCGAGCGGTCGTTTGTTGTTAGACTTCTGTGCTGGTCATGGTTTGTCTATAACGAACACCATGTTCGAACATAAGGATGCTCATAAGTGTACATGGTACCAGAGCACCCTAGGCCGAAGGTCGATGATCGATTTCGTGATCGTATCATCTGATCTGAGGCCGCATGTTTTGGACACTCGGGTGAAGAGAGGGGCAGAGCTGTCAACTGATCACCATCTGGTTGTGAGTTGGGTCAAAGGGTGGGGGAAGACTCTGGACAGACCTGGTAAGCCCAAACGGGTAGTGCGGGTGAACTGGGAACGTCTGGCGGAGGCCCCTGTTCAAGAGATCTTTAATTCGCACCTCCAGCAGAGCTTTTCTAGCATCCCTGTGGAGGTTGGGGGCATTGAACCCGAGTGGTCGATGTTCAAAACTTCCATTGCTGAAGCCGCGGCAGGCAGCTGTGGTCTCAAGGTCTTAGGTGCCTCAAGGGGCGGTAACCCTCGAACGCCGTGGTGGACCTCGGTGGTCAGGGAAGCCGTCCGACTGAAGAAGGAGTGCTTCCGGGATATGTTATCACGGGGGACTCCTGAGGCAGTTGCAAGGTACCGACAGGCCCGAAGGGCTGCAGCCTCTGCCGTGACAGAGGCAAAGCAGCGGGTGTGGGAGAAGTTCGGAGAAACCATGGAGAAGGACTTTCGGTCGGCACCAAAGTGTTTCTGGAAGACCGTCCGGCACCTCAGGAGAGGGAAGCGGGGAACCATCCAAGCTGTGTACAGTAAGGATGGGACGCTGTTGACCTCAACTGAGGAGGTAGTCGGTCGGTGGAAGGAGCACTTTGAGGAACTCCTGAACCCGATTAACCCGCCCTCTATGTTGGAGGCAGAGCTGGAGGCTGATGGGGGATCATCGTCAATTTCCCTGGTGGAAGTCACTGAGGTAGTCAAACAACTCCACAGTGGCAAAGCCCCGGGGGTTGATGAGATCCGTCCAGAAATGCTGAAAGCAATGGGTGTGGAGGGGCTGTCTTGGATGACACGCCTCTTCAACATTGCGTGGAAGGCGGGTACAGTGCCGAAGGAGTGGCAGACCGGGGTGGTGGTTCCTATTTTCAAAAAGGGGGACCAGAGAGTGTGTGCCAATTACCGAGGTATCACACTTCTCAGCCTCCCCGGCAAAGTCTACTCCAAGGTGCTGGAAAGGAGGGTTCGGCCGATAGTCGAACCTCAGATTGAAGAGGAACAATGCGGATTCCGTCCTGGCCGTGGAACAACGGACCAGCTCTTCACAAGGATCCTAGAGGGAGCTTGGGAGTTTGCTCATACAGTCTACATGTGTTTTGTAGATCTGGAGAAGGCTTATGACCGGGTTCCCCGGGAGATACTGTGGGGGGTGCTGCGGGAGTATGGGGTGAGGGTGTCTCTTCTCAGGGCCATCCAATCTCTGTACGCTCAAAGCGAGAGCTGTGTACGGGTTCTCGGTAGTAAGTCGGACTCGTTTCCGGTGGGGGTTGGCCTCCGCCAGGGCTGCGCTTTATCACCAATCCTGTTTGTGATATTCATGGACAGGATATCAAGGCGTAGTCGTGGTGGGGAGGGGTTGCAGTTTGGTGGTCTGAAGATCTCATCTCTGCTGTTTGCGGATGATGTGGTTCTGATGGCATCATCGGCCTGTGACCTTCAGCTCTCATTGGATCGGTTTGCAGCCGAGTGTGAAGCGGTTGGGATGAGGATCAGCACCTCTAAATCTGAGGCCATGGTGCTCAGCAGGAAACCGATGGATTGTCTGCTACAGGTAGGGAATGAGTCCTTACCCCAAGTGAAGGAGTTCAAGTACCTCGGGGTCTTGTTTTCGAGTGAGGGAACAATGGAGCGTGAGATTGGCCGGAGAATCGGAGCAGCAGGGGCGGTTTTGCATACGCTTTACCGCACTGTTGTGACGAAAAGAGAGCTGAGTCGTAAGGCAAAGCTTTCGATCTACCGGTCGATCTTTGTTCCTACCCTCACCTATGGTCATGAAGGCTGGGTAATGACCGAAAGAACGAGATCGCGGGTACAAGCGGCCGAAATGGGTTTTCTCAGGAGAGTGGCTGGCGTCTCCCTTAGAGATAGGGTGAGAAGCTCAGTCATTCGTGAGGAACTCGGGGCAGAGCCGCTACTCCTTTGCGTTGAAAGGAGCCAGTTGAGGTGGTTCGGGCATCTGGTAAGGATGCCCCCAGGGCGCCTCCCTGGGGAGATGTTCCAGGAGCGTCCAGCTGGAAGGAGGCCTCGGGGAAGACCCAGGACTAGGTGGAGAGATTATATCTCCACACTGGCCTGGGAACGCCTCGGGATCCCCCAGTCAGAGCTGGTTGATGTGGCCCGGGAAAGAGAAGTTTGGGGTTCCCTGCTCAAGCTGCTGCCCCCGCGACCCGATTTCGGATAAGCGGTTGAAGATGTATGTATGTATGTATAATTATTGAGCTGTGGAAAAGGGGATTAAATAAGTGTTGTACTCGATTCACCTTTATTTCTACAGGTAAATCCCATTGAGACCGAAGACTCTTTATCAAGGGAGACCTGTTTTCCTTTCCCACATTAACATTCACACACACATTCATACACCGATAGCAGCAGGCTAACTATCGACATTCACACGAGGCAAGGTGGGTGAAGTGTCTTGCCCAAGGACACAACAACCATGACACAGGTGGCAGGGTGGGGATCGAACCTCCAACCCTTTGATCATCAGCCGACCTGCTCTACCACCTGAGACACAGTCGCCTCCATGAGATGAAAACGTCTCAAAGCTCTGCCAGCTGTTTATAGTAGACTGGTAGTTAAACATCACAGACATCAACATGTCTTTGCCACATGGCTGTAGCTGTTATGCTAGCCACATGGCTGTAGCTGTTATGCTAGCCACATGGCTGTAGCTGTTATGCTAGCTATTGGTGGTAGCTGTTATGCTAGCCACATGGCTGTAGCTGTTATGCTAGCCACATGGCTGTAGCTGTTATGCTAGCCACATGGTCCTAGCTGTTATGCTAGCTATTGGTTGTAGCTGTTATGCTAGCCACATGGCTGTAGCTGTTATGCTAGCCACATGGCTGTAGCTGTTATGCTAGCCACATGGTCGTAGCTGTTATGCTAGCTATTGGTGGTAGCTGTTATGCTAGCCACATGGCTGTAGCTGTTATGCTAGCCACATGGTTGTAGCTGTTATGCTAGCCACATGGTCGTAGCTGTTATGCTAGCCACATGGTTGTAGCTGTTATGCTAGCCACATGGTTGTAGCTGTAATGCTAGCCACATGGTTGTAGCTGTTATGCTAGCTATTGGCTGTAGCTGTTATGCTAGCCACATGGTCGTAGCTGTTATGCTAGCCACATGGTTGTAGCTGTTATGCTAGCCACATGGTCGTAGCTGTTATGCTAGCCACATGGTCGTAGCTGTTATGCTAGCTATTGGGTGTAGCTGTTATGCTAGCCACATGGCTGTAGCTGTTATGCTAGCTATTGGCTGTAGCTGTTATGCTAGCTATTGGTTGTAGCTGTTATGCTAGCCACATGGTCGTAGCTGTTATGCTAGCTATTGGCTGTAGCTCTT
>NC_137229.1:3014580-3017080 GCF_949987685.1 Ammodytes marinus
ACAAAGGCATTAAGAAAAACTATATAAAAATATCATTCTTTGCACTGATGGTCTCGTTTGCTGTTACATGTAATTCATGATCATCAGAGGAGAAATGAGACTGTTTCAGAAATATTTAAAAGTTCCTCGTAGAGACTTTAAAGTGTATAGCAATAAAGTACATTATCACATAACATTGAAATTATATATTTTTTCTCATTTTCAGCTAAATACCGCGAGCGCTTCATAGAATGTAGGATCAGATGGAGAGGGGAGGAGCGCTTCATAGAATGTAGGATCAGATGGAGAGGGGAGGAGCGCTTCATAGAATGTAGGATCAGATGGAGAGGGGAGGAGAAAGACTTCAGACACGCATGGGCCGCTCCACTAGACCAAACAGACATTGATGATTTCAACTGGGACATACTTTAACTTATTTCTTTCATCCTAACATGGCTCCTTGATCTTGCCTCTTGCTTATATATCCGTCTCATCGCTGGTTGTTTTCACTGGGAGGCTCAGTCCATGTGATGTGTAACTTCTGCTGCAGTGGATTGTGGGTCAGAATCGCCCAAATAGGATGCTGGTTTCAACACTAAAAAGAAGTCACACATATGGATAACTTCAACATACCAGATATGGATACTGTCTGCCCGTTGCAACTATGAACAAATCTACCTCAACTGTTAATAACATTTGTTACAAAAATATATAATTTTCATTTTGGAGAATTTCGCTTTTTTTTTTATATTTTGAAAGATTTATTTGACATTGGAGAAATGTTTTCTTTGTTTTGTCAGAAAAAAACGTTCTCGATAAATCTGATTATTTTAAAGGTCGAATTCTGTGTATATCTATCTATCTATCTATCTATCTATCTATCTATCTATCTATCTATCTATCTATCTATCTATCTATCTATCTATCTATCTATCCATCTATCCATCTATCCATCTATCCATCTATCCATCTATCCATCTATCTATCTATCTATCTATCTATCTATCTATCTATCTATCTATCTATCTATCTATCTATCTATCTATCTATCTATGTTCCCTCATTACTTCAATAGTTAATGTGTCAGAGAAAGAACTAGAACTAGTCTCACTTCTTCTTCTGCATAATGTAACAGAGATGATCAGGTGAAGAACACACACACACACACACACATACACACACTCACACACACACACACACACACACACACACAAAACACTCACACACACACACACACACACACACACATAAAACACACACACACACACACACACACACATAAAACACCCACACACACACACACACACACACACACACACACACACACACACACACACACACACACACAAAACACTCACACACACACACACACACACACACACACACACACACACACACACACACACACACACATAAAACACCCACACACCCTCCCACGCATGGACGCACACACAAAAACACACACATGCAAACTCACACATGCGTCCTCTCAACCCAGTTCTCAGGGGTGTGTGTGTGTGTGTGTGTGTGTGTGTGTGTGTGTGCGTCTGTGTGTGTGTTTGTGTGTGTGAGTGCGTCCGTGCATGGGAGGGTGTGTGGGTGTTTTAAGCGTGTGTGTGTGTTTTTGTGTGTGTGTGTGTGTGTGAGTGCGTCCGTGCGTGCGTGTGTGTGTGTGTGTGTGTGTGTGTTAATAACACAGAAATGAGGAGGGTCTTCCTTGCGTCACCTTGACCAAGATCTCTCAATGTGAACAGATCTCGCTCAGAATGAGGCGTTTCATTACAGTTTTTCTCAGTCGCTTTGGTGCTTTTCTCACATCAGTATTAAAGGGGTAGTTCAGGATTTTAGACATAGGGCCTGATTCCCAAGTTAGCCTTGGTGTTCTTTATCAGTGGAGACCGTTTTCAACACATTTCATTCAGTCCTTCTAGTTGCAGAGTGCGCTCGTGCTAGGCTAGCGCACGGCATCGGGGGGATACCTAGCCTGCTACTAAAACAGTCTTACCCACTCCACAGTACACCCGAGGCCAATCAATTATAACGCCAGACTATCGATGTAAATGTCTGTGTTGATAGAATAATTTTAGAAATAAAACCAACCTCGCATCGCATGAATTATCGCATTTTGAGGGACTACTTTCTTAGCAGCAGCGGACTTTTACTTTGCTGTGTAACCGAATCACTACAGCAGAAAGTAAACAGAGCAGCGTGGGACAGAAACTGAAACTGCACTGCCACCAGTCTACCGTCATTCTGTCCCGGTTCTCTGCTGCAGCTCCAGCGGGGGCTGTCTCTACAGACGCTCTTTCTCTTTCTGCCCTTTGAGCATCCCTCTCAATTCTTCATCAGTGTATTCCGGCTCGTACAGGTACGGGCAGCAGCAGGTAAACAAACTGTTATAGAGCCTGTAACCTAGGTATTAGTCCGCCGCTGCCGCAGCCTACAAGGAATAAAGTCCCTCAAAATGCAATATGCGAGGTTGGTTTTATTTCTAAAATTATTCTATCAACACAGACATTTA
>NC_137229.1:3022080-3031059 GCF_949987685.1 Ammodytes marinus
GAGACAGTGTAGAGAGAGTGAGACAGAGTAGAGAGAGTGAGACAGAGTAGAGAGAGTGAGACAGTGTAGAGAGAGTGAGACAGTGTAGAGAGAGTGAGACAGAGCTGTGCATTATAGATATATAATATGATGTTAGATCATGCTGCATGGTGTTACTGTGGTTACTGTGGTGAACAGGGAATGTACTGGGAGAGGAGAAGCAGCAGTTTAGACTCACGGCCGTTAGAGAAGAGTTTAACATGTGACGTCAGCTCTAACCAATGAAAGAAATACTGCAGTGTGTGTGTGTGTGTGTGTGTGTGTGTGTGTGTGTGTGTGTGTGTGTGTGTGTGTGTGCGCAGTGTAGTATTACAGTAGCTTATTACAGTAGTATTTGTCTTTTGTGTCTCGTGTAGAAAAGGGGGTTCGCTCGTTTTCCTCCGCGGCTCTCCCGGTGTGGGCGGGGTCGCAGGTTCCACGTCACACAGAGGAATGTTGTAACTTGAGAAGGGGGCGTGGTTTACCCGCCATGACCCACGTGACGTCTCCCCGCTCTGTGACTGGCTGCTTTGCGTCACGTGGCCTGCTGACACGTTGTCATAGAGACCGACCCCGCCCACACCGCCACGGCTTCAGAAACGAGCGCTCCCTGACAGATGCTGCGGGGCGGGGCTTACGGAGCGTGCGGGGACGTGATTGGCTGAGACATGAAGTAGCGGGCTGAGCGCTGATTGGTCGGAAGTAGAGAGCGGACCTGTCACTCAGAGAGAGAGCGAGAGAGGACGAAAGGATAGACCCGTCTCTCTCTCTTCAGATTAATATAATATTAACACGCGCCTCTTGTGGACTACTCACGCGCTCTATTATGTCCAAACTGCTCGAGAGCAGAAGACAGGACAGGATGAAGGAAATCAACCTCAAGGTGAGTTCACCGGAGTGTGTTTCTACCGACAGCCGACAGCCGACAACCGACAGCCCGGGTCCGTCTGCCCGGGTCCGTCTGCCCGGGCTGATCCTCTGTCTCTATTCTACTGTGTTCTCCGGACGGGGCGCGCGCGAGGGCAAGACCCAGCCGGAGACATTAGTGTATTAGAGTTATTGATCTAGGCTATTGGCTGGTCAGACAGACAGACAGACAGGCAGGCAGGCAGACAGACAGACAGGCAGGCAGGCAGACGGACAGACAGGCAGGCAGACAGACAGGCTGGAACTGTCTCACTGCGCCGCGGTTCCGCTTTGTTTAACATCTGGAAGAGCCGCCCGTTACAACAGATGTTACAACGATTAGCCTATTTGTTTTAAGATCGATCAACGTGTGTGTGTGTGTGTGTGTGTGTGTGTGTGTGTGTGTGTGTGTGTGTGTGTGTGTGTGTGTGTGTGTGTGTGTGTGTGTGTGTGTGTGTGTGTGTGTGTGTGTGTTTGAACCTCTATGGTTTGAACACAGAGGAAGTTAGCGGAAACGGGAAACCCACTTTTTTTTTCCGCATTCAGTTCAGACCGCATACATGAAGACAGCGGTGTGTGTGTTTGTGTGTGTGTGTGTGTGCGTGTGTGCGTGTGTGCGTGTGTGTGTGTGTGTGTGTGTGTGTGTGTTTTGCGGACTTTCCGTGTGTGTCCATTAGCAGCAGCGTGGCCGCTTTGTCCTGGAGGAGGAAACGGGTGGGGGGAGGGGAGACCGTGTGTGTGTGTGTTCTGCGCGCGCGCGTGTGTGTGTGTGTTCTGCGCGCGCGTGTGTGTGTGTGTTCTGTGCGCGCGTGTGTGTGTGTGTGTGTGTGTGTGTGTGTGTGTGTGTGTGTGTGTGTGTGTGTGTGTGTGCGCGCTGCTCTTATGTCAATATAATGAGAATGTAATTTTCCTCCGGGGATTCATTAAGACTCTCTGGAATCTGTCTGATTAGTGTCAGAGGTCGAACACACACACACACACACACACACACACACACACACACACACACACACACACACACACACACACACACACACACACACACACACACACACACACACACTTGAACCAATGACCCTCCCAGCCAGGATGTAACAGTCGCTGCAGTAGAATACACATCAATACAGACAGAGGAGAATGGAGGTGTGACTGAATATGAAACCGGACAGTTCAGAGGTAACCACAGTAAGATAAGGGTTAAGGTACTATAAGGGTTTGGGTTAGGGTAATATAAGGGTTAGGGTAATATAAGGGTTAGGGTAATATAAGGGTTAGGGTAATATAAGGGTTAGGGTAATATAAGGGTTAGGGTAATATAAGGGTTAGGGTAATATAAGGGTTAGGGTAATATAAGGGTTTGGGTAATATAAGGGTTAGGGTACTATAAGGGTTAGGGTAATATAAGGGTTAGGGTAATATAAGGGTTAGGGTAATATAAGGGTTAGGGTAATATAAGGGTTAGGGTAATATAAGGGTTAGGGTAATATAAGGGTTAAGGTAATATAAGGGTTAGGGTAAGATAAGGGTTAGGGTAATATAAGGGTTAGGGTAATATAAGGGTTAGGGTAAGATAAGGGTTAGGGTAATATAAGGGTTAGGGTTAGGGTAATATAAGGGTTAGGGTACTATAAGGGTTAGGGTAATATAAGGGTTAGGGTAATATAAGGGTTTGGGTTAGGGTAATATAAGGGTTAGGGTAATATAAGGGTTTGGGTAATATAAGGGTTAGGGTAATATAAGGGTTTGGGTAATATAAGGGTTAGGGTAATATAAGGGTTAGGGTAATATAAGGGTTAGGGTACTATAAGGGTTAGGGTAATATAAGGGTTAGGGTAATATAAGGGTTAGGGTAATATAAGGGTTAGGGTACTATAAGGGTTAGGGTAATATAAGGGTTAGGGTAATATAAGGGTTAGGGTACTATAAGGGTTAGGGTAATATAAGGGTTAGGGTAATATAAGGGTTAAGGTAATATAAGGGTTAGGGTACTATAAGGGTTAGGGTTAAGGTAATATAAGGGTTAGGGTAATATAAGGGTTAGGGTACTATAAGGGTTTGGGTTAGGGTTAGGGTACTATAAGGGTTTGGGTAATATAAGGGTTAGGGTAATATAAGGGTTAGGGTAATATAAGGGTTAGGGTAATATAAGGGTTAGGGTACTATAAGGGTTAGGGTAATATAAGGGTTAGGGTTAAGGTTAGGGTAATATAAGGGTTTGGGTTAGGGTAATATAAGGGTTTGGGTTAGGGTACTGTAAGGGTTTGGGTTAGGGTTAGGGTTAAGGTTAGGGTAATATAAGGGTTTGGGTTAGGGTAATATAAGGGTTTGGGTAATATAAGGGTTTGGGTTAGGGTAATATAAGGGTTTGGGTAATATAAGGGTTAAGGTTAGGGTAATATAAGGGTTTGGGTAATATAAGGGTTTGGGTTAGGGTAATATAAGGGTTTGGGTAATATAAGGGTTTGGGTTAGGGTAATATAAGGGTTTGGGTTAGGGTAATATAAGGGTTTGGGTTAGGGTAATATAAGGGTTTGGGTTAGGGTAATATAAGGGTTTGGGTTAGGGTACTGTAAGGGTTTGGGTTAGGGTTAGGGTTAAGGTTAGGGTAATATAAGGGTTTGGGTTAGGGTAATATAAGGGTTTGGGTAATATAAGGGTTTGGGTTAGGGTAATATAAGGGTTTGGGTAATATAAGGGTTTGGGTTAGGGTAATATAAGGGTTTGGGTTAGGGTAAGGGTTAAGGTTAGGATAACTTAAGAAT
Organism: Ammodytes marinus; assembly: GCF_949987685.1. Lineage (NCBI taxonomy): Eukaryota > Metazoa > Chordata > Actinopteri > Uranoscopiformes > Ammodytidae > Ammodytes > Ammodytes marinus. The sequence goes on from NC_137229.1 coordinate 3,025,767, forward strand.
GAGAAGTAGATCAATAAATGTAAGAACTGGAAGTAACTGGAGTGAGATTACACAGGTCCACACACACACACACACACACACACACACACACACACACACACACACACACACACACACACACACACACAGAACTAACCCAGCGACGTAACCCTGTTTAATAATAAGTGATGTGTGTGTGTGTGTGTGTATGTTCCAGAAGGAGTGTGTGTGTGTTTGTATTTTAGTGTGTGTGTGTGTGTGTGTGTGTGTGTGTGTAGCAGTGTGTGTGTGTGTGCTTGTGTGTGTAGCAGTGTGTGTGTGTGTGTAGCAGTGTGTGTGTGTGTGTAGCAGTGTGTGTGTGTGTGTGTGTAGCAGTGTGTGTGTGTGTGTGTGTGCTTGTGTGTGTAGCAGTGTGTGTGTGTGTGTGTAGCAGTGTGTGTGTGTGTGTGTGCTTGTGTGTGTAGCAGTGTGTGTGTGTGTGTGTGCTTGTGTGTGTAGCAGTGTGTGTGTGTGTGTGTGTGTGTGTGTATCAGTGTGTATTATCTTGATGTCTGTCCCCGGGCCTTTAAAGGACAAACTGTTTTATAAATAGTGACGTTCAGTTGAGACAGAAATGGGCCAACAGTAGGAACTAGCATTTAGCTTGTTGCTAATCTCCAGGGCATTGCATTGCATTTTTTAACCTTTATTTATCCCATTGAGACCGAAGACTCTTTTACAAGGGAGACCTGTTTTCCTTTCCCACATTACCATTCACACACACATTCATACACCGATAGCAGCAGCAGCAGCTAACTATCGACATTCACACGAGGCAATGTGGGTGAAGTGTCTTGCCCAAGGACACAACAACCATGACACAGGTGGCCGGGCGGGGATCGAACCTCCAACCCTTTGATCATCGGCCGACCCGCTCTACCACCTGAGCCACAGTCGCCCCATTACATTATATTACATACACAGGAATCACGTCAGTACTATAGCTTCAAATAACACACACACACACACACACACACACACACACACACACACACACACACACACACACACACACACACACACACACACACACACACACACACAGAACTATAGCTTCAGATAAACTAAACCTGAGAGAAGAAAAATCAGATAAGGAAGATTTTTTTTTTCATTTTGTTGAGAAATGTCAAGAATAAAGATGAATACTCCAAAATGCTATTGGAGTTAGTGGGACATTTATGTATTTTCAGCATACTAGATTTGACCTGCATGTATTGGGACATCCTAAATCTTTTTTTCGCATACTAAATACTAGGGAAGTATGGGGATTGGAACGCAGGGGAAATGTCCTATGTAGGCTACCGTAGTCTATTCCTGGGTTACCAGCTCATTAAAAGCCTGTGGAGCAGTAATTACTAGTGGGACACTGGGAGTTAAAGGGAGGGAACGGTCTTTCAAAGTAAAGGCTCCAAAATATGTCCCTAAACCACCACATAACAGCCGGGCTTCATGTTACCGCCACAGCGTAAGAAATACTCCCAAGATATTCCTCTTTGCTCAGAGTTTAGGTTTATTTAGTAAACAGCGTGTGTGTCTGTGTGAGTGTGTTTGCGTGTGTGTGTGTGTGTGTGTTTCCCTGCCTGTGCGTGTGTCTCTCTCTCCCTGCATATGTGTGCGTGTGAGTGAGTGAGTGAGTGAGTGAGTGAGTGAGTGAGTGAGTGAGTGAGTGAGTGAGTGAGTGAGTGAGTGAGTGAGTGTCTGTCTGTCTGTCTCTCCAGTAAATAGGTTCAAAATTAAACACCAAAGTTCTGTTTCTCTGTTATCATTTGCAAATGTAAAAAGTGGCTCAGATTACCCCGTTCTCCCCTATGCATGATATATATGTTTTTTTATTCTACTTTTTACTGGACTATTTTATTTTATTTTATTTAGTCTGTTTTTGGTGTTTTTTTCTCTTTTGTCAAAAAAATTGAAAACTTAATGAATGCAAAACATTCCTAATCCCTCCTCTCTCACTTCACTTGATTTGATCCTAAAAGTTTCATTTTGTTAAAAACAAATAATAATTATAATTATACCAGTTAATTGAAATCTCCAGTGAATAGGTCCAAATGAATGAAACACCAAAGTTCTGTTTACATGTTGTACCAGCTTCTCATCTGCAGCGAGTTCCTTTATCAGGTCAACTCTTAGTAAAACAAATATCTTTTCAAAGTGATAAAGAAAAGCACTAAATAGATACAATATATATTATTATTATTTTAAAGATAATTTTTTGGGCATTTTCAAGCTTTATTAGACAGTACAGAGTTGAAATGGGGAGAGAGAGCGAGAGAGAGAGAGAGAGAGAGAGAGAGAGAGAGAGAGGGGGGGGGGATGACCTGCAGTAAAGGTCCACTGGTCAGACTTGAACCCGCGACCACTGCAACGAAGGCCGGAGCCAATATGGTACACGCTCTATCCACTACACCACCAGAGCGCCCCATTATATATTATTATTAAATGGTAAATGGACTCTTCTTCTACAGCTCTATTCACAGAACCACAGCGCTTTGTTTAGAACAAAAGAAGAAGAAACTGAACATTAAAGGGTTAGTCTGAAACCTTCGCTCCCTGGACAGACAAACAGTCAGGCAGGAGGTAACACACACCAGGTGTATCTATGAAGGCCTTTGTCTGCAGTGTGTGTGTGTGTGTCTGTGTGTGTGTGTGTGTGTGTGTGTGTGTGTGTGTCTGTGTGTGTGTGTGTGTCTGCAGTGTGTGTGTGTGTGTGTCTGTGTGTGTGTGTGTCTGTGTGTGTGTGTGTGTGTGTGTGTGTGTGTGTGTGTGTGTGTGTGTGTGTGTGTGTGTGTGTGTGTGTGTGTGTGTGTGTGTCTGCAGTGTGTGTGTGTGTGTGTCTGTGTGTGTGTGTGTGTCTGTGTGTGTCTGTGTGTGTGTGTGTGTGTGTGTGTGTGTGTGTGTGTGTGTGTGTGTGTGTGTGTGTGTGTGTATGTGTGTGTGAGAGAGAGTGTGTGTGTGTCTCTGTGAGTGTGTGTGTGTGTGTGTGTGTGTGTGTGTGTGTGTGTGTCTCTCTCTGTGTGTGTGTGTGTGTGTGTGTGTACTCAGGTAAACAGTACACACACACCTAACTCTGTCTCTCTCAGTAGTGTGTATTAGACCCTGTTTCCACCTGGCATTAATATGTGGTTCTGAGGAATCCGATCGTTATATGTAAATGTAATATGCTTGTTCACACCTGGCCTTAACAATGCGTCTTCTATGCGCGTTTGCGATCCGGATTCGAATTCCCCGCGCTGTATGGAAATCAGCTCGTACATCATTTCCGCTTATAGGCTACTGTTGTTTTTAAGCGGCGGGGGCAGCAGTGCCCCGCCCTTGCCTAGTCTGCCGGAAATAAAAGAAGAAGAAGAAGTGTTGACCATCCACGACCATAGACATTATAAATCCCTTTATAATGTCTATGGTCACCTCGGCAAGAGTCTTGTGTTTTGGCGAAAATGTGAGCACAGCACTGTTTATTGTGTGGTGTTTTCCTCGTCAATAAATTAATCACTTGGTTACACTGTGTCCCACTGCGTAGCTGCCGCAGCCAGCACTGTTCGCTCACTGTCTCTATTATGAGTTGCACCGAGCCGTCTCTGTGTGTTTACGCCATAGATACAGTATATCACAAAAGTGAGTACACCCCTCACATTTCTTCAAATATTTCATTATATCTTTTCATGGGACAACACTGAATAAATGACACTTTGATACAATATAAAGTAGTCAGTGTACAGCTTATATAACAGTGTAAATTTACTGTCCCCTCAAAATAACTCGACACACAGACATTAATGTCTAAACTGTCGGTTACAAAAGTGAGTACACCCCTGAGTTAAAATGTCCAAATTGGGCCCAAAGTGTAAATATTTTGGGTGGCCACCATTATTTTCCAGCACTACCTTAACCCTCTTGGGCATGGAGTTCACCAGAGCTTCACAGGTTGCCACCGGAACTCTCTTCCCCTCATTCATGACGACATCACGGAGCTGGTGGATATTGGAGACCTTGCGCTCCTCCATCTCCTGTTTTAAGAAGCCCCAAAGATGCTCAATAGGGTTTAGGTCTGGGGACATGCTTGGCCAGGCCATAACCTTTACCCTCAGCTTCTTTAGCAAGGCAGTGGTCATCTTGGAGGTGTGTTTGGGGTCGTTATCATGTTGCAATACCACCCTGCGGCCCAGTTTATGAAGGGAGGGGATCATGTTCTGCTCAAGTATGTCACAGTACATGTTAGCATTTAATGAACTGTAGATCCCCAGTGCTGGCAGCACTCATGCAGCCCCAGACCATGACACTCCAACTACCATGCTTGACTATAGGCAAGATACACTTGTCTTTGTACTCCTCACCTGGTTGCCACCACACATACTTGACACCATCTGAACCAACTAAGTTTATCTTGGTCTCATCAGACCACAGGACATGGTTGCAGTGATCCATGTCCGTAGTGTGCTTGTCTTCAGCAAACTGTTTGTGGGGTTTCTTTTGCATCATCTTTAGAATAGGCTTCCTTCTGGGACAACAGCCATGCAGACCAGTATGATGCAGAGTGTGGCTTATGGTCTGAGTACTGACAGGCTGACCCCCCACCACTTCAAGCCCTGCAGCAATGCTGGCAGCACTCATACGTCTATTTTCCAAAACCAACCTCTTGGTGTGACGCTGAAAACGTGCACTCAACCGTCTTAAACTGGGCCGCAGGGCAGTATGGCAACATGATAACGACCCCAAACACACCTCCAAGATGACCAGTGGCTTGCTAAAGAAGCTGAGGGTAAAGGTGATGGACAGCCCAGCATGTCTCCAGCCATAAACCCTATTGAGCATCTTTGGGGCTTCTTAAAACGGGAGATGGAGGAGCGCAAGGTCTCTAATATCGACCAGCTCCGTGATGTCGTCATGAATGGGTGGAAGAGGATTCCAGTGGGAACCTGTGAAGCTCTGGTGAACTCCATGCCCAAGAGGGTTTAGGTAGTGCTGGAAAACAATGGTGGCCACACAAAATATTGACACTTTGGGCCCAATTTGGAAAAATTTTCTTAGGGGTGTACTCACTTTTGTTGCCTTCAGTTTAGACATTAATGGCTGTGTGTCGAGTTATTTTGAGGCGACAGTAAATTTACACTGTTATACAAGCTGTACACTGACTACTTTACATTATATCAAAGTGTCATTTCTTCAGTGTTGTCCCATGGAAAGATATAATGAAATATTTGAAGAAATGTGAGGGGTGTACTCACTTATGTGAGATACTGTACGTTGTCATTGATAATATTGTTCTTAAATAATC
>NW_027648609.1:12500-17500 GCF_949987685.1 Ammodytes marinus
TATAAAAGGACTTGTTATCTATCTATCTATCTATCTATCTATCTATCTATCTATCTATCTATCTATCTATCTATCTATCTATCTATCTATCTATCTATCTATCTATCTATCCATCCATCCATCCATCCATCCATCCATCCATCCATCCATCCATCCATCCATCCATCCATCCATCCATCCATCCATCCATCCATCCATCCATCCATCTATCTATCTATCTATCTATCTATCTATCTATCTATCTATCTATCTATCTATCTATCTATCTATCTATCTATCTATCTATCTATCTATCTATCTATCTATCTATCTATCTATCTATCTATCTATCTATCCATCCATCCATCCATCCATCCATCCATCCATCTATCTATCTATCTATCTATCTATCTATCTATCTATCTATCTCTATATCTATCTATCTATCTATCTATCTATCTATCTATCTATCTATCTATCTATCTATCTATCTATCTATCTATCTATCTATCTATCTATCTATCTGTTACCGTGGTGGATTTGAATAGCCTGTATTCACCAGAGAGGCTGAGCAGATCTTAAAGGTTTAGGGAGGAGAGACCAAAACATCTATAAAAGGACGTGTTGTTATTGGGACTGATGAAACGATATGTCTATTTGCAGATATGAACACACGTGATCCAATCCAATCCAACTTTATTTATAAAGCGCTTTCATCAAACCAGAGCAGAGACATAGTGCTGTACAGGCCTAAAATAAGGTACAATAAAAATAGATAAAAATAAGTAAAATAAGGTACAATAAAAATAGATAGAAAAATGAATAAAGCTAAGGTAAAAATAATATCTAAAATAACAAAAAAAAGGTACAATAAAATAACATCAAAACATCAAAAGTCTCACACTGGGTCGAATGCCAGCGAGTAAAAATGGGTCTTGAGGTGTTTTTTAAAAGTTGTGATTGAAGGGGCCTGTCTGATTTGGAAGGGCAGATTGTTCCACATTTTTGGATGACAGAGATGCACGTGATGCATGCCACACTTGACTGTTCCGTAACCTTAGAGAGACAGAGAGCCATGCGGCCTCTCACCCATGCTGCTTCGTGCTACTATGAAATCCTGTAAATGTCCTGTTGGAATCTCCTGAAATACACTTGGAACTGTCAGTGCGTTTCCATGCAGACTCATAATCGGATAACTAAAGGAATAAGACTTCAACAGAACTTTTAAACTGCATGTAAACACCTTTATCCGATCTACTTCGCACACAAATCGGCACATTAACGGACAAGAGATGTCGGATAAGAACACCTAGATAATTTGTTCATAGTCGGCTTTCTCTCTGCATGTATACAGGGATCGGACATCGCATATCGGACTTCTCGTTCTGTGCTTGTGTGCCTGCGCGTGATAGGCTACACCATGGGTTATTGACGGAAGAGAACCGGACGTGGCTCTTTCAACACTTGTTGAAAGCATGGTTGAAAGGGCTACAGCGCCACCTAGCATAGTGGAGACAGCCATGCATCGGACATTTATCCGATTCTCTGAAAGGCCATGTATACTCAGACAAGTGACACGGTCCGTTCGAGTGTCTAGTTCGATATATGTGATAATCCAATCTAGTTGTGCCATGGAAACGCACTGAGTGGTGAACTGTCCAGTCCACCTCTGTCTGTTGTCAAGCCATGGGGAAACTCGGCGACCACATGAGGCCTGCTGGTATTGTATTGCCAGGTTGGTTTGGACCACACTGACAACAGATGATATCTGATGAGATCCATCCATCCATCCATCCATCCATCCATGCATCCATCTATCCATCCATCCATCCATCCATCCATCCATCCATCCATCCATCTATCTATCCATCCATCCATCCATCCATCCATCCATCCATCCATCCATCCATCCATCCATCCATCCATCCATCCATCCATCTATCCATCCATCCATCCATCCATCCATCCATCCATCTATCCATCCATCCATCCATCCATCCATCCATCCATCCATCCATCCATCTATCCATCTATCTATCCATCTATCTATCTATCCATCCATCCATCTATCCATCCATCTATCCATCTATCCATCTTTCTAGTCAGTAATTCTGGAGAACGCTTATTGTCAAAATCAATGAAAATCTCCTCATGATCCACTGTACCAGTGTTAATACACAGCCTAGACTCTGTAAAGCTGTCTGTCTGTACCAGTGTTAATACACAGCCTAGGCTCTGTAAAGCTGTCTGTCTGTACCAGTGTTAATACACAGCCTAGGCTCTGTAAAGCTGTCTGTACCAGTGTTAATACACAGCCTACACAGCTAAAAATGCTGGGTTATTTTACTAAACCAACTGCTGGGTTACAGCTGTTGGGTCAAAGGTTGGGTAGTTTTGACCCAGCATTGGGTTATAAATCATAACCCAGCACATTGGGTTGAAGTGCCCGCGAAAATAATGTTCGGTCCGACCCAACATTGGGTTAGATCTGACTAGTGACCCAGCGCATTGGGTTGAAGTGACCGCGAAAATAAGGTTCATTCTTTGCGCCCGCCATTCCTATGAGGAGGGAGATTGGACCTGACCGGACCTCCAACTCTGCTCCCCTTGACTTGGACTAACAAATTAAATCAAAAACGGTAAGTTCACAACACTGAACCTAGATATTTACATTGTGTATAACTAATAAAGCCTAACAAAATGATACGTAGCTCTCTAGCCTTTGAGCTGGCTTGCCAACTTCCCTGTTAAGTTTCTGGCTAACGTTTTTCTAGCTGTTTAATGACTCTTTATGTGGTTTGTAACTTAGTATTGTGATTATTTCACGGGAGGAAAGGGCTAGTAAGAGGTAGGCTTGCTGCTGTGGTCGGTTTTCCCCGTGTTAGTGTAACATTATATTATTTATTTTACCCACGGGACCCCGTTCATTTCACCGTCGGAAGGACTGACAGTTGAGCTAACGGTTAGTGGCTAACTGCTGCTCCAGTCGGATCTTAACTGTCAGTCCTTACGACGGCAACGTGACAGCCAACAGCTCCTTCTTGTTCCATTACGTTCATAGACGGTGTAAAACTACTCTCAGACATATTTAATGTTGATTCACCGTCAACAAATGCTGAAAATACTGTGATCGCGATCGCTAGCAAGCTAGCTATTGTTACGTTGCCTCAACGGTTTTCTGTCACTAATGTACTTCAAAATAAAAGTCAGTTGGTGTACCGTGATCTGACTGGTGACCAGTGTAAATGCTTTTATTGTGAAACTAGGAAATGCTCCGTTTGCATTAGCAGCTATGATTAGCAGTACCTTCACACAGCTACAGAGAGTGTTTTCATGTCTCTCTTCCGGAGGATTATCTGCACTTTCACTACTGTAAAGTAAGCAATGCCACCGTACTCAGTTACAAGAATACAGGATTTAATTTAATTATTCGGCCAGAGCGATAAGATCTGCTTTGTGCATTTGTCAGTTGTTGTTATGCTCTGAAAACAAGCATACACTACAGTTGCTCAGACTAGTGACATTTCTATTTATTCCATTTATTAGTGTTATTTATTTTCTAGCATTGAAATGCATGCCAGTATTTGAGTGTCACTCATTTCACTGTCTGTTGACTAAGAATTAAGGTGGACCTCTGCTGATTCTTTTATTTTTTAAAGCCTACATGACAAAAGTTATTTCCTCATTTTTGTTTTGTTTTCCCTATTCTACAGATATACTGAACCATAAAACGCCTATTACAACCCTACTAGTGGGATATTGGCCCATTGTAACAATACATATGTCCACAATAATTAACTAATACTGTATTTCTGTTCATTTCTTAAAGATGATGTGTTTGTGGAGGTGAAATTCAGAGAATGGAGCCTGGCTGAATTGGCCCCTGCATCTGAAGGTATGTAAATTAACAACATGTTTGGGGAAAATATATTATTGCTGATATTTGAATTATATTGTTATTGCAAAACAATTTGCTGTTTCATGTGTTTTTAGGACGGAGATGTTGGTTCATCATCCATCAACACTAATAATGGCACTCAGAATCAATTGACTTTGAATCAAATATTTGTTTGTGTCTTACATTGTTTTGCCTTTTTTTCTTTTACTTTGCAGAGTTCACAGGATGTCTCCCTGTTACATCCTGAAGCTACTGAGAGACTTACAGAGACCTGGAACCCAAAATAAGTTCCCTGGCCTAGAAGGAGAGGACAGCTGACCTCAACATTATAGCAGGTATTCATTCACAAATAATAACAGTTATTATTTTGGTTCTGGAGCTGTTTTGAAAGATATTTGACAGATATTTTAATCTTACAGACAAACAAGGTGATGCTGCTCCCAACTACAAGGTCAGAAAGAAAGTGTTCCTCCCCAGCAGCCTGGAGGTTCAAAAGGCCTTCATCGATCTCCAGCCTGTGAGTAACACATTCAGTGTGTAGAATCTATTGTAATTTTTCAGAACAACTTGGTAGAAAATGGAAAATAATATTCAGAATTATTAGGGTTGCAGCGGTGTGGACATTTTCATACCGAGTAATACACGTGCGACAACACCGGTGTTACCGGTACCACCACCAGACAGTCTCTTACATTTTTTTTTTCTCCAAAATAAATAAATATGATTAGACTTCACCGCAGATTTCAAGAGAAGACACCTGTCGGCTCTGTAGAGCACTTACTTTGATCTTAAACAGTAGATTGTGCAATTTATTTTTGAACAAAACACATGCTTAGTGTTGTCATTAACTGTTGTCGTGCACTTTGAGGTGTGTCCGTGTCGCAACGTAATTTTACCGGGGCTTCAGCTCCGAATGTTTTGAGTGAAGCTACCACCGATATATTTGTGGCGTAATTTCCACTGGGGACGTAACATGTCCCCCCCACTTTACAATTTGTTTATTATTTTTTCACGGCAAGCTGTCATCGGCACGGAGCAGCAGCACACAGACAGCCTGCCTCTGTGTAGGCGCTCGGGTGTGTGTTTGTGTGTTACCTCCCGTTGCTGAATCTTCAACAGTTAG
>NW_027648609.1:22500-25000 GCF_949987685.1 Ammodytes marinus
CACACACACACACACACACACACTGTTTGCATAACCCCCCTCCCTTCGTTTATCTGATGGCCCTGTTCGTATTTTTATCTCCGTGGCGATGCAGCTAGTTGTGAAACGTCTGGCGAGTTGAGTGTGTGTGTGTGTGTGTGTGTGTGTGTGTGTGTGTGTGTGTGTGTGTGTGTGTGTGTGTGTGTGTGTGTGTGTGTGTGTGTGTGCTAAAGGATGCTGGAGGTTAATGGACAAACTCTGCAAAAATTTAAAATCTTATTCAAAAATAAACTTCTCACTTGTAGTCAGTGATTCTGGAGAACGCTTGTTGTCAAAATCACTTTTAGTCTAAATCAGTGAATATCTCCTAATGATCCACTACCTGTCTGTACTGTGTGTGCAGAAAGAAATTCCTCTTTCTGTCTGTCTGTCTGTCTGTCTGTCTGTCTGTCTGTCTGTCTGTCTGTCTGTCTGTCTGTCTGTCTGTCCTCTTCACAGCAGACCCGGGTTAGAATCCAGCCCAGGTCGTTCTCTGCACGTCATTCCCCTGTCTGTCTGTCTGTCTGTCTGTCTGTCTGTCTGTCTGTCTGTCTGTCTGTCTGTCTGTCTGTCTGTCTGTCTGTCTGTCTGTCCTCTTCACAGCAGACCCGGGTTAGAATCCAGCCCGGGTCGTTCTCTGCATGTCATTCCCCTCTCTGTCTGTCTGTCTGTCTGTCTGTCTGTCTGTCTGTCTGTCTGTCTGTCTGTCTGTCTGTCTGTCTGTCTGTCTGTCTGTCTGTCTGTCTGTCTGTCTGTCCTCTTCACAGCAGACCCGGGTTAGAATCCAGCCCGGGTCGTTCTCTGCATGTCATTCCCCTCTCTGTCTGTCTGTCTGCCTGTCTGTCTGTCTGTCTGTCTGTCCTCTTCACAGCAGACCCGGGTTAGAATCCAGCCCGGGTCGTTCTCTGCATGTCATTCCCCTCTCTGTCTGTCTGTCTGCCTGTCTGTCTGTCTGTCTGTCTGTCCTCTTCACAGCAGACCCGGGTTAGAATCCAGCCCGGGTCGTTCTCTGCATGTCATTCCCCTCTCTGACACATTTCACCTCCGTCTCTACACACTGTCTAATAAAGAAAAAACTGCCAAAAAATAATCTTTAAAATGTCAAATGTCCAGTGTTAATACACAGCCTAGACTCTGTAAAGCTGTCTGTCTGTACCAGTGTTAATACACAGCCTAGGCTCTGTAAAGCTGTCTGTCTGTACCAGTGTTAATACACAGCCTAGGCTCTGTAAAGCTGTCTGTACCAGTGTTAATACACAGCCTAGACTCTGTAAAGCTGTCTGTACCAGTGTTAATACACAGCCTAGGCTCTGTAAAGCTGTCTGTCTGTACCAGTGTTAATACACAGCCTAGACTCTGTAAAGCTGTCTGTCTGTACCAGTGTTAATACACAGCCTAGACTCTGTAAAGCTGTCTGTCTGTACCAGTGTTAATACACAGCCTAGGCTCTGTAAAGCTGTCTGTCTGTACCAGTGTTAATACACAGCCTAGGCTCTGTAAAGGGCATGTTGCTACGGTGGGACCTCTGTTAACTCTTTATTTATTACGTTTTATAATATTTATGAACATTTATTTTCTATTTGATGTTTGTAAACGCTTTCACATAGTCTGTCTGTTTCTAACTTCACGGTGCTGTGAACTTTGACTCGGTCACTATATGGATGTCCCACTGCTACACACACACACACACACTCACACACACACACACACACACACACACACACACTCACACACACACACACACACACACACACACACACACACACACACACACACACACACACACACTGAAATACAACAGTCTTGGGACACAGCGAATTGAAGGCCCAACATGGAGTCGAATCAAAATCTCTTAAATTTGCCTTGTGGACAGTTTAAGGGTTTATGGCACACACACACACACACACACACACACACACACACACACACACACACACACACACACACACACACACACACACACACAGACACACACACACACACACACACAAGGCAGCGTTCTATCAAGAGATGAAGATGAATATAATGCGTTCCAGACCTCACACATCCTAACAGAGGACATCTTAGAAGACCTACGATCAGCCTACGAACCTGAACAACCTTTATCAGTTTGCAGTTCAACCATCTGTTCCAGTGGTTAACAACTGATGTCACATTGTGTTTGTGTGACATTTTACAGGGTGGTAGGATGGCCTAGAGGTAAGGTGGCCGACCAGTAACCATGAGGTCGCTGGTTCGATCCCCGGCACCGGACAGGAGGGTGTTAGTTGTAAAACTGGCAGAGGCTGGTATTGTGTCTACGGTGCCCACCATCTCTACCATTGTGTCCTTGAGCAAGACACTTAACCCCAAAACTGCTCCAGGGGCGCTGTACTGCGGCTGACCCTGCGCTCTGACCCCCTCCGAAGTGTGGTAACTTGAGAGGGGATATGCGAAAAGACGAATTTCAATGTGCCTCGTGTACAACTGACAAATAAAGATA
>NW_027648609.1:35000-40000 GCF_949987685.1 Ammodytes marinus
CAACATGTCAGTCAGTCCACCACAGTGTGTTTCAGACCAATATAACAGCAGGTTACAGAGGAGAAGTAGAACAGTAAGTTAAGGTTAAACAGGCCGATCCCATCTCTGAGCAGTTTCACTTAAGATAAGATCAGTCACCTTCACTGCCTCATGTGACGTACAGAGAAAGGGAATCCTGACACTGCCTTGTTTGTCTGTGTGAACTGTCACGAAGTCCATTAATCCAGCCAATCAGAATAGAGTATTCACACAGACTTTGGTATAATAGGCTACTAAATGAATGAGTCCCGTTTACGAGGGCAGCAAATCACGCCCTTACTGTATCTGAGTCATGTTTATAGCACGACATGCGCGCACAAACACACACACAGACACACACACACACACACACACACACAAACACACACACACAAACACACACACAGTCCTGCTGGCTGTGTCTACTGCACTCACCAGCGTCAAGCAGCAAAGCAGCATCTATTCTCTGCTGAGGGAAACCTGCACCAAGAGGTCAGTCCAACATCTAACCTTAGTCATGACTTCAGATATCTCTTCAGACTTTAACTAGGAAGAAGAGATTTAAAAAGCACTTGTTACACCTACATGTAGCACTTACATGTGGCACTTTCTTTTTTTTTAAGCTATAGTACTTGCTGTACGGTGCTGGTGTGTGTGTGTGTGTGTGTGTGTGTGTGTGTGTGTGTGTGTGTGTGTGTGTGTGTGTGTGTGTGTGTGTGTGTGTGTGTGTGTGTGTGTGTGTGTGTGTGTGTGTGTATAATGCAGTAAGGCTCTCAGGCATTCTGGATTGAGCCACAATATTTATTCTCCTGGATTTTTCAAAACTTTCTGCACATTCAAAACATATCACATGTTTGTTTTTTTAGGAATCATGACCCAGCACCAGTGTTAGCTATTTATGACACTTTACTTTGGTAATGAAATGCCAAGCCACCATTGGAAACAAAAGGGGTGGGCTATCAGCAGCTAGCTAACGTTAGCTAGTTGGCTATATTGTAACTTAAAGCAACAGTTAGAAACCAGATAATTTTGGCATTAATCCTTTGACACTTGACACAATCAATCATCAATATTAGCATGCTATTTAGCCACATGTTGGCCTATTTACAGCCCTCAGAAAACTGACAGCTCTTCTTAGATACAAGTTCATCAATTCATGGTTTAAAATCCTGAGCTGTGGAACTTTCAGCAGACATTCCTAGCTGTAAGCCACGTAAGTTTCCTAACAGTTGGGAGCGTATGCGACGTGCGGATATGGCACAGGCTCCATGAAGAATGACATTTTTAATTTTTTTTATTTTTTTTCAGAGTTGATTCAAATCGGCCGAATTGATTAGCGGGCCAGATCAAAACGTGTCGCGGACCAGATGAGTTTGACACGTGGGTTAGACAGTGAGACCATAAAACACTCTTTCTGCCTTTTCTCAGGCTAGGATGAAGCGATTTCTAAAATGTTTGCACATTTATACTACATAGGATCTCAGAGTTCAATACACCTTCATATTCCCACCGGTGAAGTAGGACTTTAAGATAACTTTCCATTTTCTCTTGTTCTCTCTGTGTCTCCCTCTCTCTCTCTCTCTCTCTCTCTCTCTCTCTCTCTCTCTCTCTCTCTCTCTCTCTCTCTCTCTCTCTCTCTCTCTCTCTCTGTGTCTCAGGATGGACTGTTTCAACTCCTCTGATCCAGCGGCAGTCAACTCAAACTTGATGTTTGATTTCAACTCTGATGACGTGAATTTCTGGAAAAGAAGTGATGTGTCCGCTCCCCTGCCTGCCTGCTCCTCCTCACACCCCCCCCCCCTGATGTCTCCAGCTGTCTGGTCTGTGTGCAAGGTACATTTTAATTTAAAGGTGCTGTAAGCGGAATGGTTCTTTTAGCTAACTTCCTGTCAGTTACTGCAGTTAGCAGTCCCCTCCCTCGTCCCTACGTCACCACATTAATGCACTGCGGTCTTCAAGCAGCGAGTTATCTAGCATCATCTCAGATCCATAAGTGTGATAAAACATGATAAAAACCATCAAAACAGACATTGGGAAGGATTTTTACCTGCTCAGCCATTGTAGGCGCATACACATTCACCCATCTGTTGCTCTGGCGTGCACCGGCAGTGAGACCATGGAGTGTACGTATATAATATATATGAGTGAGACGGGTGTCGGTTTGTAGCGTTCTCTCTTCTGATTTGTTATCAGTAGTGGGATCCCCGAAAAGTTTACATGCCGATTACATGCAAAGCAGCTGACTTAGAGATCGGCTTTATGAAACACGCACACTATATAAGTGATCACTGTATGAATAAAGAGCGATTTAACACTTATATTAACATAAATAAACATTATGTAAGTGATCACTGTATGAATAAAGAGCGATTTAACACTTATATTAACATAAGTAAACCGCTTACTTCACCTTTAACTTAACTACTCTTTACTTTCTATACTGTTTTATATTGTACAAAACATTCCTTGGTCCTACTTAGTATTTAGACTTTATCTAATGTAAATATGGTTTAGGTGATTAACTTATTCTACTCTATATGTTTTCTTTCTCGTTGCTAGTAACACACTGTTCTAGACATTATTCCATTCATACATTTAATCTGCAGGGTCTTAAAAGCATTCAAAACTGCTCTCACTGCTGCTTGTGTGTGTGTGTGTGTGTGTGTGTGTGTGTGTGTGTGTGTCTGTTTATCTGTCTGTCTGTCTGTCTGCCTGTCTGTCTGTCTGTCTGTCTGCCTGCCTGCCTGCCTGCCTGCCTGCCTGCCTGCCTGCCTGTCTGTCTGCCTGTCTGCCTGCCTGCCTGCCTGTCTGTCTGTCTGTCTGTCTGCCTGCCTGCCTGCCTGCCTGCCTGTCTGTCTATCTGTCTGTTTCCATCAGATTCTCCTCCATGGAAGCTGCCTCTTATCATCATCTCCTCCATCTTTGCCTTCATCCTCCTCCTCCTCCTCCTCACCGTAGCAGGAGTGCGGTTTTCCTTCAGAAAAAGGTCAAGGTAAGATGATACTTTTCCCTGGTGCTTCACAGACCCAAAGCGTGTGTGAATTGACAAATAAAGAAACTTAAACCTGCAGTGTGTAGAATTTTGGGTTTTATTTCCTAGCAGATTTTGTAGAAAGTAATTATAATATCCATAAGTACATTTAATTTAGTGCATAATAGCTGAATTTTTTTTTTATTATTATTATTTTTTCCCTTAGAAAGGGTCTCATATATGTCCATATTTCTGCATATCTTGGACCAAGGCCTAGTGCCGCCATCTTGAAAGTGTCATAGTTGGAATGTCATCAGGTGCATTGTTTAGAATTTAGAATTGTTCTTGTCCTTGAAGGCCACTGTAGCTTCTGTTATTATTCTAAAGGGTTGGGGTTACCCAGGGAGCGCTGCATTCTAGAACTTTGTAGAACTTTCTTGATGATGTCATATTACACACTGCACCTTTAACTTAACTTGACTTATTCTATTCACAGGGAAGAGGAGCAGACAGGAGCAGACGAAACAAGCGCCCTCCGTGATGTGATGTCGGAGGAGAATGAAAAGCCTGGCAGTGTTTCATTCAAGTTCACATAGTCATGAACTGGACAATTACTCACTACAGTAAACAAAGAATTTAGAAATAAATAAACAAACTGAGCTATTTACATGTGAAAATAAAACATATATATAAACATTTCATATATTTAACAAAAGAAGGAATGTATATGTAAAAAGGAAATTAAAAAATAATATATAATTATTATTTTTCTTGATCTGATTACAACTATTGGTCCAAATACAAAATGCTGAACATTTCTTTCTCTCAGCTCTTTCGAAACCAAATCTTTTCTGTTCCCTTTTAACCTGACACTTTTATATTATTTAAATGTTTTATTTCTGTTCATATTTTTCATTCACTTTTCTATTGTCTATTCTATACTTGATGTATTTTAATCTTGATGTATTTCATGCCCCTGTAAAGCACTTTGAATGGCCTTGTGTCTGAATTGTGCTGTAGAAATAAACGTGCCTTGCCTTGCCCTATCAAATAGACATGAAATGAAGAGTGCCTCTGATTTCTGGCATTTTTAACCCATAATGTACTTGTCTCAGCAACTCTTAAAACTTTGCCTCATCTTTTCTACTGTCAACATTAAAGCTGGGGTGTGTGATTTCTGATTGGTCAAAATTAAAATTAACATGAGCTGTAGTGTACACTTTGACCAATCAGAGCGAGACTCCGATTCTCTGTTCTTATTGGCTGTTGGGACTGTCCATTCACTTTGGCACCGACGTTGTTGGTGTAGAGCGTGTCAGGGAGGGACCATAGGGGAGGGACCAAAGAGAACAAGTGGAGCGGTTGAGATATTTGGATTCAAATCTCTATCCCAACTGCCATTTTCTCCCCAAATCCTCCTCCCCAGATTTAAGAGCAGGGTTAAATGATTTAGTTTTTGTGAAGTTGTGATTTTCTAAAGGAATGTAAAGTGATTCTGGAGAACGCTTGTTGTCAAAATCAGTGAATATCTCCTCATGATCTGCTACCTGTCTGTACTGTGTGAATATCTCCTCATGATCCACTACCTGTCTGTACTGTGTGAATATCTCCTCATGATCCACTACCTGTCTGTACTGTGTGTGAGCTGAACAAATATCTGGTGTGAATATTACACAGCCTAGACTCTGTAAACTGGTATGTAAACAAAAGGGGTCACCGTATAGCTAGCAACATGCCAGTTTACAGTTTACAGAGCCTAGGCTGTGTGTTTACACTGGATTTTTCTTCAGCTCACACACAGTACAGACAGGTAGTGGATCATGAGGAGATATTCACTGATTGTGACATAAAGTGATTTTGACAAGAAACGTTCTCCAGAATCACTGACTAGATAGATTGATTGACAGACAGACAGACAGACAGACAGACAGACAGACAGACAGACAGACAGACAGACAGACAGACAGACAGACAGACAGACAGACAGCAATTGAATGAAAGTGTACCTGCA
>NW_027648608.1:5000-7500 GCF_949987685.1 Ammodytes marinus
GGTGGGGGAGTGGCTGTCTATGTTAAATCACATTATTCTGTATCATTACTACATGCTGTCTCTGTTCGAAGCTGCTTTGAATTTATTGCTTTGGAATTGTCTTTATCATCCAATGATTGTTTTGTTGTAATTGGTGTGTACAGGCCCCCTTCAGCAGTAAATAGCTCCTTGAGTGAGCTAGCACATTTAATCTCTCCATATGTAAATAGAGAGGTCATTATGATGGGTGATTTTAACATTGACTGGCTTTCTGGTGCCTCTGAACCTTTTAAAGAAATATGTAGCAACCTAAATCTTACACAAATAATAACTGAGCCCACAAGACCAAATCTAAAAAACCCAGCAAAATCAACTTTGATCGATTTAATATTATCAAATCAAAGCAATAAAATAGTTTCTGCTGGTGTCTTTGAGCTTGGAATCAGTGATCACTGCCCGGTGGCCTGTATCAGAAGTATTCATCTTAAAAAATCTCAACCCAAAATCATCATTAAGCGTAATTTTAAAGGTTTTAACGAGCAAGCATTTTTAAATGAACTCTATCAAAGTGACATTCATCTCACAAGTGAAATATCTGATGTGGAATTGGCCTTAGAATTTTTCACCAATACTTTCTCCTCCATTTTGAACAAGCATGCACCCCTTAAAAAGCACAGAGTAAAAAATAGATCAAACCCCTGGTTCACAAATGAATTGTCCGATATATTTGCAGAGAGAAATAAAGCATGGTCCCTAGCTAGACGCTCTGGTGAAAACTCCAAGTGGACTGCTTTCAGACAAATCAGAAATAGGTGCATATCCATGGTTAGGAAAGCTAAATCAGACTACTACCTCGAACTAATTTCAAACTGCTACTCCAACCCTGCACTATTTTGGAAGGCTGTGAATTATAACAAAAACAATTCTAGCACTGTTCCCAGTCAGTTAAAAATAAATGATCATATTTTAAATGATCAGAAAGAAATTGGTTTAGCTTTCAATAAACACTTTATAGCTGCTGGTAAACTCTTTCACAATGGAGTATCTACGCCTTCTACGCCTACCACCACGAGAAATAAAAATAGCATACCACCTGTCTCTAAAACTCCTCTTTTCAGCCTTGTTCAAGTCCCAACAAGTATTGTTGTAGATGCGCTTCTTGCCATCAACCCCAGGAAGTACATGGGAGAGGACAATTTGGACCCATTTTCAATAAATCTCTCTGCACTTATCATATCAAAACAAATAACCCATATTTTTAATCTTTCCATCTCTTCTGGTATTGTTCCTAAAGTCTGGAAAAAAGCTCACGTCATTCCATTACATAAAGGGGGTGACAAAAGTGATCTTAACAATTACAGGCCAATTTCCAAACTCCCATGCCTGGCAAAAATTCTAGAATCAGTCATTAATACTCAGTTGAAATCCTTTTTATCCAGTGCTTCCATTTTGAGTCCATTTCAATCTGGTTTTAGGGCAGGCCACAGTACTATATCTGCTGTCACTTTGGTCTTAGACAACATTGTTACAGCTATCGATAAAAAAATGCACTGTGCAGCACTTTTTGTTGATCTGTCAAAAGCTTTTGATACTTTAGATCACCATTTGCTTTTAGAGAGGCTGCATGAAATTGGTTTTGATTATTCTACATGTAGCTGGTTTAGGGACTATCTCTCTGATAGACAGCAGTCAGTTAAGCTGGGAAGCTACCAAACTGAGTTTTTAACAGTTACAAATGGTGTTCCGCAGGGCTCAATTTTAGGTCCAGTCCTATTCACAATTTACATCAATAACATTGTTTCATCACTACAAAACTGCCATGCCCATTTGTATGCTGACGACACTGTACTGTATTGCATTTCTGATTCAGTGCAACAATCTGTTCAGAACCTACAGAGCTCTTTTAACACCCTGCAGAACTGTCTAGTGGATCTCAGGCTTGTCCTTAATATAGAAAAAACAAAATATATGTGCTTTTCCAGAGCAAGAATTCCACATTTTAATGATCTTATTATTCACACAAATAATGGATCTCATATTGAAAGAGTCACTGAATATAAATATCTTGGCATCTGGATAGATGAAAAACTCTCTTTTACATTTCACATAAAAAATCTTGTCTGTCGTCTCCGACAAAAGATTGGCTATTTTTATAGGAATAAAGCCACCTTCCCGTTGTTCAGTAGGAAAAGGATTATTGAGGCAGTTTTTATGTCTGTCCTTGATTACGGTGATGTGGTTTATCGGCATGCATCTCGTTCATGCCTTAAACTCCTAGACTCTGTATTTCACTCTGCTTTGAGATTCATTACAGGAGATGCTTATGATACACACCATTGTGTTTTATATGAAAAGGTTGGGTGGTCCTCCCTTAAGGAGAGACGTGATGCACATTGGCATATTTTTATATATAAAGCTCTGACTGGAAAGCTACCACTATATTTGACAGAAATGCTGCTTATTTCAGATGGGCTTTATCAAACCCGCTCAACTGACATGCTCATGTTATATGTCCCCTATG
>NW_027648608.1:12500-14744 GCF_949987685.1 Ammodytes marinus
GAGAGAGAGAGACAGAGAGGGAGACAGGGGGACACAGACACAGACAGACAGACAGACACACAGACAGACTCTTTCTCGCTCACACACACACACACACACACACACACAAACACTCACTCACTCACTCTCTCACTCACTCACTCGCTCACTCACACACACACACACACACACTCAGACAGTTACTCACACAGACACTCACTCACTCACTCACACACACACTCACACACACAAACAAACACTCTAGCAACCAGCTCTCTCTCTCTCTCTCTCTGCTGCTCAGCATGTGCATGTTTGGTTTCATCCGAGTGTTTCATATCGACAAAGTTTGCAACCTGGAAAACACACGGACCTGTTGGAGTCACACACACACACACACACACACACACACACACACACACACACACAGACACACACACACACACACACAAACACTCACTCACTCACTCTCTCACTCACTCACTCACTCACTCACTCACACACTCACTCACTCACTCTCACACACACACACACACTCAGACAGTCACTCACTCACACACACACACACACACACACACACACACAGACACACACACACACACACACACACACACACACACACACACACACACACACACAGACATACACACACACACACACACACACACACACACACAGACACACACACACACACACACACACACAGGCATGCGTTCATGTCAGCATGATTCTGCCTCATAACACCTTCCCATCACCGTGGCGCCCGGGTGCTTGGCGACAGTGTTGCCTTGCCAACGAGACACTTCTTAACTCATGTTGCACGTCTGATGTTAAAGTTAAACCGCTTCAAAAGGAAACTGAAGTGTGTGTGTGTGTGTGTGTGTGTGTGTGTGTGTGTGTGTGTGTGTGTGTGTGTGTGTGTGTGTGTGTGTGTGTGTGTTTTGATATTTTCTCAGAGGCAAAACTAGTGATGTAGGCTAACTGTTTATGATGTCATACTTAAAGGTGGAGTCATCCATTTTGGGGAGAATGCTTGTGAATATATCTCCTCATGATCCGCTACCTGTCCGTACTGTGTGTGAGCTGGAAAATTCATCAGTGTTATAGTAATACACAGGCTAGGCTCTGTAAACAGGCATGCTGCTAGCTATGGTGGGGCCCCCTTTTCTTTTTACATACTACCCTTTGTTTGCATACCAGTTTACAGAGCCTAGGCTGAGTATTAACACCAGTTTTTTTTCAGCACACACACACACACACACAGTACAGACAGGTAGTGGATCGTGAGGAGATATTCACTGATTTTGACTAAAAGTGATTTTGACAACAAGCGTTCTCCAGAATCACTGACTGCACCTTTGAGTAATCACTGTTCTGTTGCATTACTTTTATTTTCTTATATTTATTCTGCCAATAAAAACTTCAAATGTGGCAGGACAACTAGTGTGTGTGTGTGTGTGTGTGTGTGTGTGTGTGTGTGTGTGTGTGTGTGTGTGTGTGTGTGTGTGTGTGTGTGAAACTTAATTAGATTGGAAGTTGCTGAACTTCTAAAGGCCACAAACGAATCACAAAACGATAGATTTATTTATTTTTCTAATTTCAACTCGACGTACAAATAGAACAGGCTTTGTTTATAGAGAAATATTTCAGCGAGTCACACACACACACTCTCTCTCTCTCTCTCTCGCTCTCTCTCTCTCACTCACACACACACACACTCTCTCTCTCTCTCTCTCTCACTCACACACACACACACTCTCTCTCTCTCTCTCTCACTCACACAGACACACACACACACACACACACACACACACAAACTCTCTCTCTCGCTCTCTCTCTCACTCACACATACACACACGCACACACAAACACTCTCTCTCTCTCTCTCCCTCTCTCTCTCTCTCTCACTCACACACACACACACACACACACACACACAAACACTCTCTCTCTCTCTCTCTCTCACACACACACACACACACACACACACACACACACACACACACACACACACGCACACACACACACACAGAGCGAGTCACAGAGTAATTAAGTTGTTCTTCTCAACCACATTACAAGCGGTTCTGCGTCCACTCGGCTGTACAGTGGGAAAGCACATGCTAACCATTATCATTATTGCTAGTGAAAATGGATGAAGTCATGGAGCCGTGAAAACCCAATACATCAACACACACACATATGCCCTTATAAGGAGACACAAGGCAGGATTTACCCTGCGTTCCAAATCACATACTTTTCCTTTTTTAC
>NW_027648607.1:12500-15000 GCF_949987685.1 Ammodytes marinus
GAGCCCGACGCGCAGCGGAGGGCTCTTGTTCAGCTTGAAGGTCGACCTAGTAACGGGGGAATAGTCTGCTCGCCCCGCTAGACTGTCTGCTTCAGCTGACTGAAGGCTCCGGCTCAGCTGTTAGCCACAGAGCTACTGTTTTGCTAACACATTCCGCCGCCGCTGTTATTATCCTAAGTGAGCGTATATCCACACTTTATTTCTGTCTACAGTAACGTGACTTCACACACTGTGTGTATGTGTATGTCTGATTGGCAGATCGCTGCCCTCACAAAGAGACTCGCTCACAACCAACCTGTCACACACACACACACACACACACACACACACACACACACACACACACACACACACACACACACACACACACACACACACACACACACACACACACACACACACACACACACACACACACACACACACACACACACACACACACACACACACACACACACACAGAGGTGAAGCGGTCGGATTGATTTAGTCAGTTTGGTTAACTGTCCCAGTGATGTTGGACTCAGCGCGTAGCGAGATCAACTGGCACATCGTGGGGACAGTAAAATACGGCCCTCTACTGCAAGCTCCAGCACTTCTGCTCTCAATTCACCGGCCATTGTTGTTGTTGTAAAGCAGCTGACCGGCGCGGCGCTAAATGTTTACGTCACACCTGACGCTGTTTACAAGCACCTCTTTCATTCTCTCTCTTTCTCTCTCTCTCTCTCTAACCCTAACCCAAGCACCTCTTTCATTCCGGAGCGCTGTGTAAAAGGGACTACTGATGCGCCAGCAGGCCGGCGTTGCTTGGTTCTGTGTAAATAACACAGAAGCAAGCAAAGCCGGCATTTTGGAGTGATGTTGTTCCGTCAATATGCCGCAATCTCTGTGTAAAAGGGGCTAGAGAGAGAGAGAGAGAGAGGGGGAGAGAGAGAGGGAGAGAGAGAGAGGGGATTAACGTTTTGTCTGTGACTCACATTTTCCCTATAAAGACACTGAGGACCATCGTCTCGTCATTCAAACCCAGAACTTCTGATAGTCGTCGATAAAGCTGAAAGAAAAACACACACACACACACACACACACACACACACACACACACACACACACACACACACACACACACACACACACACACACACACACAGAAATACAGACGGACAGACACACACACACAGACAGACACACACACACACACACACACGATCAGTTGAGTATTAATTTTTGCAGCATTTTTCGATTAGGAGCCTATATTGAGCCAGTAAAAAAAAAAAAAAAAAAAAAAAAAAAGTAGATGTAAGAGAAAAGACTCTATGAGCAACTCCAGCACACAGTCTCCCGAGATCTCCCCGGAAGTGACATCAGCTCTCAGTAGCTGAGTGTGTGTTTTCAGCAGGACAATGACCCAGCGAAGCATTAACAGATCTACAAGAGATTAAGATCTGAGAGGCCTCACTCACAGGAAATGGGCCCCTAACCCTCTACATCAAACTCACAAAACCTTATAATAACATTCAATTCAGCCTCTAATGCTGCCTTTGTATGTACTCCTGTGGACGCTTTTTTTCCAAGAATTGCAAAGTGTAATGATTCTACAGCTCTGGAAAAAATTATGGTTGCGTTCCGAATCGCATACTTTCTACTATATAGTTTGGTAGAAAAAAGATTTAGGATGTCCCGATTCTTGTGGCCAGATTTAGGATGGTTAGAAGTACCCGGATGTCCTACTTCATGCGGCCAAGATTGTTAGTGTTGAAAACTGCATCCTATTTGGGCGATTCTGACCCACAATCCAGTGCGCACGTGAAGTGACGTCACATCGACGAAGCCTCCATATGAAAACAAACGGGGATGAGACGGATATAAAAGCAAGAGGCAAGATCAAGGCGCAATGTTATGATGAAATAAGAGAGTAAAGTATGTCCCAATAGTATGCCTACTGCATCCTAACTAGATTCTTTTTATCGTCGGATGTAGTATGTAGAATAGAAAAAAGAAAGAGTATGAGATTCGGAACGCAACCTAAGTGTCTCTTGTTTTACTATTTATAGGCATAAGTAAAATTAACGATTTGATTTTATAATATAAACTATTGACAACATTTTTAGTGAGTTTTTTCTCAGCCGAGCTAAGGGTGTAAGGGCAGGGTGTCATATTGTATGGAATGTAAAGCCCACTGAGGCAAATGTCTATTTGTGATATTGGGCTATACAAATAAAACTGATTTGATTTTACCAAATTCACAATACAAATATTGTCATTTAGAGCATTTTCAATAAGTAATGTAGAGATGAAGATTGAAGAAAAATCCAGACTGGTCTCTTCATTTTTTCCCGGGACTGTATATATGTAATGACACTTTTGGGAAGCTAGGGGGCGCCAGCAGCAAAGCAGAAAGAGGGACAACTACAGTTTGAACTTATCTGGCAAGTTCACATTGGGCAGTTTCTACAAAGCAACAAAGAAAACACACTGTCAGTGAGAGCGCGCACACACACACACA
>NW_027648607.1:25000-42500 GCF_949987685.1 Ammodytes marinus
AGCAGTTAAAGACCTACTTCACCGGTGGGAATATGAAGGTGTATTGAATTCTGAGATCCCATGTAGTATAAATGTGCAAAAAAAATTAAAATCGGTTCATCCTAGCCTGAGAAAAGGCAGAAAGAGTGTTTTTTTAACCCTATATTTCTCTTTCTCGTGACATCACAGTAATATTTACAAAGTACGTTTTTTTTTAACCCTATATTTCTCTTTCTGTGATGTCACGAGAAAGAGAAATATAGGGTTAAAAAAAACACTCTTTCTGCCTTTTCTCAGGCTAGGATGAACCGATTTTAATTTTTTTTGCACATTTATACTACATAGGATCTCAG
Organism: Ammodytes marinus; assembly: GCF_949987685.1. Classification (NCBI taxonomy): domain Eukaryota; kingdom Metazoa; phylum Chordata; class Actinopteri; order Uranoscopiformes; family Ammodytidae; genus Ammodytes; species Ammodytes marinus. The sequence continues at coordinate 25,333 of NW_027648607.1, forward strand.
AATTCAAAACACCTTCATATTCAAACCGGTGAAGTAGGCCTTTAATGTTTAAAAAAAAAAATTCTAGATATTATATTGACTGCTATATCTGGAAAATCGTAATTTGATGACAACAAATTCTAAATGTATTGTTGTTTAAATTATTTTTTGCAAATACCAAACCGAATGAATAAATAGTAAAATATTCAAATTACTCAGGCAGGCAAAACACAAACAGAAACAGAAACAGTGTGTGTTTGAGTGAGTGAGTGAGTGAGTGAGTGTCTGAGTGAGTGTGTGTGTGTGTGTTTGAGTGAGTGAGTGAGTGAGTGAGTGAGTGAGTGAGTGAGTGAGTGAGTGAGTGAGTGAGTGAGTGAGTGAGTGAGTGAGTGAGTGAGTGAGTGAGTGAGTGAGTGTGTGTGTGAGTGTGTTTGAGTGAGTGAGTGTCTGAGTGAGTGAATGAATGAGTGTCTGAGTGTGTGTGTGTGTGTGTGTGTGAGAGTGAGTGAGTGAGTGAGTGAGTGAGTGTGTGTTTGAGTGAGTGAGTGAGTGAGTGAGTGAGTGAGTGAGTGAGTGAGTGACTGTGTGTGTGTGTGTGAGTGAGTGAGTGAGTGAGTGAGTGAGTGAGTGAGTGAGTGAGTGAGTGAGTGAGTGAGTGAGTGAGTGAGTGTGTGTGTGTGTGTGAGTGAGTGAGTGAGTGAGTGAGTGTGTGTGTGAGTGAGTGAGTGAGTGAGTGAGTGAGTGAGTGAGTGAGTGAGTGAGTGAGTGAGTGAGTGAGTGAGTGAGTGAGTGAGTGAGTGAGTGAGTGAGTGAGAGAGTGAGTGAGTGAGTGAGTGAGTAAGTGTGTGTGTATATCATACCTGTGGGTTTGCTAGTATCCTTTTCACTCCGTCGACCAAATGTGAAAGAAACTTTGCTCGCTCTGCGTTGTTGAAGAGAGATCTCCGGACAGAGGCGATCTGGACTAGACATGACAACACCTACACACACACGTAGTGACACACAAAGATGGACAGACAGACAGAGAGAGAGAGACACACACAAAGACAGACACAGAGAGAGAGAGAGAGAGAGAGAGAGAGAGACACACACACACACACGTACAGAGAGAGACAGACAGACAGAGAGACACACACAGAGACAGACAGACAGACAGAGAGGGAGAAAGAGACAGAAACACACACAGACAGAGAGAGAGAGAGACACACACGCACACACAGAGACACACACGCACACGCAGTCAGAGGGACGCGTGCGCAAACACATGTACCGAGAGAGACACACACACACGGAGGGACAGACAGACAGACAGACAGACACACACACACACACAAGAATTAGTCTCAAACAGGAGTGCTATAGATGGATGTATTATCTAAACACTAAGCACGTTTGTAACTCACCAGCGGGGAGAGGGATGGAGGGATGGAATGATATAAGTTGAAAAAGAGCTGCAGCGTAGAGGAATCAAGGAACGCTGGAAGAACAATACAAAATAAAAGTTTTGTTTAGAACAAGATTAACAGACAGGGATAGAGATGTTTACACTTTAAAGGTGCAGTCAGTGATTCTGGAGAACGCTTGTTGTCTAAATCACTTTTTGGTCAAAATCAGTGAATATCTCCTCATGATCCACTACCTGTCTGTACTTTACATGCCAGTTTACAGAGCCTAGGCTGTGTATTAACACTGTATTTTTTTCAGTGCACACACAGTACAGACAGGTAGTGGATCATGAGGAGATATTCACTGATTTTGACTAAAAGTGATTTTGACAACAAGCGTTCTCCAGAATCACTGACTGCACCTTTAAGTTTCGTTCTGTGCTATTGTAGAAACATGGCACCCACACACACACACACAGAGAGACACACAAACACAGAGAGAGAGAGAGACACACATACACTCCCCCCTTCCACCCACCCCCCCCCCCCTCCCCCCACACACACACACCTGATCTCCAGGAGGTGGGGATCTGGACAGTGCAGACAGACAGACAGACAGACAGACAGTACAGACAGACAGACAGACACACACAGAGAGAGAGAGAGAGACACACACACACACACACAGAGAGAGAGAGACAGACACAGACAGACAGACAGACAGACAGACAGACAGACAGACAGACAGACAGACAGACCTGATCTCCAGGAGGTGGGGATCTGGACAGTACAGACAGACAGACAGACAGACAGACAGACAGACAGACAGACAGACCTGATCTCCAGGAGGTGGGGATCTGGACAGTACAGACAGACAGACAGACAGACAGACAGACAGACAGACAGACAGACAGACAGACAGACAGACAGACAGACAGACAGACAGACAGACAGACAGACACACACAGACAGACAGACAGAGAGACAGACAGACAGACAGACAGACCTGATCTCCAGGAGGTGGGGATCTGGACAGTACAGACAGACAGACAGACAGACAGACAGACAGACAGACAGACAGACAGACAGACAGACAGACAGACAGACCTGATCTCCAGGAGGTGGGGATCTGGACAGTACAGACAGACAGACAGACAGACAGACAGACAGACAGACAGACAGACAGACAGACAGACAGACAGACCTGATCTCCAGGAGGTGGGGATCTGGACAGTACAGACAGACAGACAGACAGACAGACAGACAGACAGACAGACAGACAGACCTGATCTCCAGGAGGTGGGGATCTGGACAGTGCACAGGTCGTCTGATGATTCGTCGGTGGAGGTGCCGATGAAGTCGTAGTTCAGACAGTTGTAGCTCAGCTTGAGCAGCTGCATCAGCAGACCGTGTTGGGACTCATCGTTCAGATTCAAGTTCTTACCCGACGCCTAGGGAGGGGTGGAGAGGGGGAGGGGGGGGGGGGAAGGAGGGAGGGAAGGAGGGAGGGGAGGGGAGGGAGAGAGAGAGGGAGGGAGAGAGAGGGAGGGAGGTAGAGAGAGAGAGAGAGGGAGGGTGTGAGAGAGGGAAGGAGAGAGAGAGGGGGGGAGGGAGGGAGAGAATTATGTGTGTGTGTGTGTGGGGGGCAGGGGTGTGAGAGAGGGTGTGTGGGTGTGTGGGTGAGTGAGAGAGGGAAAGAGAGAGAATTAAGAGTGTGTGTGTGTGTTAGAGAGAGAGAGAGAGAGAGATAGAGAGAGCGACAGACAGGGAGAATTATGTGTGTGTGGGGGGGGGGGGTGAGTGAGTGAGTGAGACAGAGGGAGAGAGAGGAAGAGAGGGAGGGAGGGAGAGAGAGAGAGGGAGAGAGGGCGGGAGAGAGAGAGAGGGGGGGAGAAAGAGAGGAAGGGAGAGGGAGAGAGAGGGAGGGAGGGAGAGAGAGAGAGGGAGAGGGGGGAGAGGGAGAGGGAGGGGGAGAGGGAGAGAGAATTATGTGTGTGTGTTAGAGAGAGAGAGAGAGAGAGAGAGAGAGAGAGAGAGAGAGAGAATACATTATGTGTGGGTGTGTGTAGGGGTGGGGGTTTTGGGGTGTGTGTGTGTGTGAGTGAGAGACAGAGAGAGAGAGGGAGAGATAGAGAGAGCGACATACAGGTAGAATTTTGTGTGTGTGTGGGGGGGGTGGGGGTATGGGTGTGTGAGTGAGTGAGTGAGTGAGACAGAGAGAGAGGGAGGGAGGGAGGGAGAGAGGGAGGGAGAGGGAGAGAGGGAGAGGGAGGGAGGGAGAGAGGGAGGGAGGGAGAGATGGAGGGAGAGGGAGAGAGAGAGAGAGAGGGAGAGAGAGAGAGAGAGGGAGGGAGAGAGAGAGAGAGGGAAATATAAGTAATTATGCTTGGGGGTGAGTGTGTTTGTGTGTGTGTGAGAGAGAGACACACACACAAACACAAAAAATTCTAAGTTTTACAAAAATGTCTAAGACAGAGCCAGAAGAAAGAAGTGTGTCTCTGTGCGTGTGTCCGTGTGTGTGTGTGTGTGTGTGTGTGTCCGTGTATCTGTGTGTGTCCGTGTGTCTCTGTGTGTGTGTGTGTCCGTGTATCTGTGTGTGTGTGTGTGTCCGTGTGTGTGTCTGTGTGTGTCTGCTCTGTCTGTGTGTGTCTCTGTGTGCTTGTGTGTGCTGTCCGTGTGTGTGTCTCTGTGCGCGTGCATGTGTGTGTGTCTGTGTGGTGTGTGTCTCTGTGTGTGTGTGTGTGTCTGTGTATCTGTGTGTGTCCGTGTGTCTCTGTGTGTGTGTCCGTGTATCTGTGTATGTGTGTGTCCGTGTATCTGTGTGTGTGTGTGTCTGCTCTGTCTGTGTGTGTCTCTGTGTGTGTGTGTGTGTGTGCTGTCCGTGTGTGCGTCTGCTGTCCATGTGTGTGTGTGTGCGAGTGAGTAAGTGTGTGTCTGTGTCTCTCTGTGTGTGTGAGAGTGAGTAAGTGTGTGTCTGTGTCTCTGTGTGTGTGCTGTCTGTGTGTCTCTGTGTGTGTGTGTGCTGTCCGTGTGTGTGTCTGTGTGTGTGTGTGTGTGTGTGTGTGTGTACCAACCTGTTTGAGCAGGTTACAGGACAGAGTGAAGATGTCAAACAGAGATGAGTCTCTGAACGAAGAGGCGATCTTCCTGTGTTTGGTCAGAGGGTGAGTGGTGTCCGCCTGGGGAAATAAAAATAAAAACAACGGTAAATATATTATTTTTTCAACCCACTCTACACTATCAATAAAGCATAAAAATGCCAAAAATATCTTAAAATAAAATAAAAAAATTTAAAATAAATGAATTCATCACGTAAAAAACAATCATTTCATAGTCCCTCCATCTAGAAAAGACCAATACAGCCCTGGAAAAAATGAAGAGACCAGTCTGGATTTTTCTTCAATCTTCATCTCCACATTACTTAATGGGAAATGCTCTTTATTGACAATATTTTTTATTGTGAATTTGGTAGAAATGTTGTCAGTAGTTAATATTATTATTTTTATTTAATTTTATTTAATTTATTATTTATACAGGTAAATCCCATTGAGACCGGAGACTCTTTTACAAGGGGAGACCTGTTTTCCTTTCCCACGTTACCATTCACACACACATTCATACACCGATAGCAGCAGGCTAACTATCGACATTCACACGAGGCAAGGTGGGTGAAGGACACAACAACCATGACACAGGTGGCAGGGCGGGGATCGAACCGCCAACCCTTTGATCATCAGCCGACCCGCTCTACCAACTGAGCCACAGTCGCCCCAAAATGATATAAAACCAAAATGTTCATTCTACTCAAACATATGCCTCTAAAGAGTAAAACGAGAGACACTGAACATTTGGAGTGGTCTCTGTATTTCTTCCGCAGCTGTATATAAAAATAACATTTAATAAAACGTACCTGATTGATTTCGTTGGTCAGCTGTGACAGGATGGTGACTCCTATTATGCAGTGCTCTACGCTGTCCTGTAACGCACGCACGCACGCACGCACGCACGCACACACACACACACACACACACACACACACACACACACACACACACACACACACACACACACACACACACACACACACACACACACACACACACACACACACACACACACACACACACACACACACACACACACACACACACACACACACACACACACACACACACACACACACACACACACACACACACAAAAAGCACGTTTTGTATAATGAAGTGCAATTTTCAACATGAAAAAATCGGATTCTCGACTATCTATGAATGCCCCTCGACAACTCTTGGTGTCAGTAAGAATGAATAAAAATTCGAGCAAAAAACTAGCCCATAAATGTCATGGTATGAAAAATAAATACAGACACACACACACGCAGAGAGAGAGAGAGACACACACGCAGAGAGAGAGACACACACACACACACACGCGCAGAGAGAGAGAGACACACACACACACACGCAGAGAGAGAGACACACACACACACACGCAGAGAGAAAGAGAGAGACACACACACACACACACACACACACAGGTAGAGAGAAAGACACACACACACACACACACGCAGAGAGAGAGACACACACACACGCAGAGAAAGAGACACACACACGCAGAGAGAGAGAGAGACACACACACGCGCAGAGAGAGAGAGACACACACACACACGCAGAGAGAGAGAGACACACACACACACACACACGCAGAGAGAGAGAGACACACACACACACATAGAGAAAGAGAGAGAGAGAGACACACACGCAGAGAGAGACACACACACGTACCCCCTCCCCCCCACCCACACAGGTAGATTCACCCACACACACACACACACACACACACAGACAGACAGACAGAGACAGACAGAGACACGTACCTGTAGAAAGCGTGTGACGTCTGCGATGACGTTTCTGAAGACGTAGTCGTCCTTCTGGCAGTCGAACCAGCCGAGCTTAGTGATGCGTGCGTACAGCTGGATCAGAGCCTGGGTCACAAAGGCTGCTAGCTTAGGCCGCGTCGCTAGGTAGTTTAGCACATAGTTCCCTGGGCACAAAACAACAGGAGAAATGGTTAAATCCAGTTTTGTTTTTTGTTTTTTTAAGATATTTTTTTTGGTATTTTTATGCTTTATTGATAGTGTAGAGACAGAGTTGAAATGGGGCAGAGAGGGGAGTGACATGCAGAGAACGACCGCGGGCTGGAATCAAACCCGGGTCTGCTGCTGGCCGAGGCCCATGGGGGAGGAGGGGGGGGACGCCCTACCAACTGGGCGAAGGGCACCCCCGTTAAATCCAGTGTTGATATTTGTTTACACACCTGTTTACGAAGCCTAGACCGTGTGTATTAACTCTTTTCTGTAACTGTTCATTCCTCCCTGTGTGTTGTGTTATTGTGTGTGTGTGTGTATAAATGTGTACATAACTTATTGAAAATGCTCTTAATGACAAAAAAATGTATTGTGAATTTGGTAGAAATGTTGTCAGTAGTTTATAGTATAAAACCAAAATGTTCATTCTACTCAAACATATGCCTGTAAATAGTAAAACGAGAGACACTGAACATTTGGAGTGAGCTCTTAATTTCTTCCAGAGCTGGATATGTAAGGGAGAATTGATAGGAATGAATCAAGGCGTATTGATTTGAAAATGTTGGATCTACTGCCCCAGTTTAGTTTCTGTTCTAGCTTTGTTTTGTTTCTTGTGTACTTATAGCTTATGTTCTTAATCATTTTGTCTTAGTTATTTATTTCACTTTTTTTTCTGTATTCCTTGTCTGTTTATGTGAGGGAGGGGGAGGGGGACGGGGAGGGGAGAGGAGAGAGGGAGGGGAGAGGAGGGAGGGGAGAGGGGGGAGGGAGAGGGGGGAAGGGAGGGGGGAGGTGGAAGGAGAGGGAGGAGGGGGGAGGGGAGAGAGGGAGGGAGAGGGGGGAGGAGGAAGGGGGGAGGCGGGAGTGTTGTTTATGTATTGTATGTGTTTACTTATTCTGTTTTTTTTTGTCCATATGTAAAAAATTATAAAACAACTAAAATAAAAGTTTCAAAAAAAATGTTGGATCTACTCACGTATGTCTATGCGCTGTTCGAGCGGTAGAGGGTTGCTGGTCCTAGACACCAGTTTAGACAAACAGGTCGCCGCTAGCAACTGGGAATATGAAGACTGAGACAAGACGGAGGGGGAAACAGTGTGTTAAGTTTAGTTTACTGCAAAGAAATCCATATTTATTTTTTATTTTTATACAGGTAAATCCAATTGAGACTCTTTTTCAAGGGAGACCTGTTCCCATTCCCACGTTACCATTCACACACACATTCATACACCAATAGCACACGAGGCAAGGTGGGTGAAGTGTCTTGCCCAAGGACACAACAACCATGACACAAGTGGCAGGGCGGGGATCGAACCGCCAACCCTTTGATCATCGGCCGACCCGCTCTACCAACTGAGACACAGTCGCCCTTATAACTAGTTTTATTTTCTTAATGACAGGAAAGCAGAAGGAAAAGAGGCAATTGGCGTTAGTTGCATTAAAAGATGTACCGGTAGTCAGTGATTCTGGAGAACGCTTGTTGTCAAAATCAGTGAATTAATACACAGCCTAGGCTCTGTAAACAAAGGGCCCACCGTAGCTATAGTATCATGCCCGTTTACAGAGCCTAGGCTGTGTATTAACACTGGATTTTGACAGGTAGCAGTTCATGATGTATACTTCTCTATTGTAGAAAATGTAACCTCATGTGTATGTATTTTCCCATCTTAACACAGTGAACCCCACTGCCACTCACACAGCAACACACACACACACACACACACACACCCTTATAAACTTACACTGCCTCTCTCCAGCAGTAGCTGACACTTGCTGAGGCAGTCAGGACTGTTGGTGAATTCCACGAGAGCTTTTTCTGCCTGAAGTCTCACGTCCGAGTCTGTGGTTTCATAGAGTTGCTTACACAGGATCTCCAGCTGGGCCAGGCCCTGAAGACACACACGCACAATATATTAGTGACATTATATACACACACACACAGGCCCTGAGACACACACACATTATTGGGCTCACACACACACACACACACAGGCCCTAAGAGACACACACACATTATTGGGCTCACACACACACACACACAGGCCCTGAGAGACACACACAGACTTATCAGTAACACACACATTATTAGGCTCACACACACACACTCTGACACACACACACACAGACACACACACACACACTCTCTCTCATACACAGACACACACACATTATTACGCTCACACACACTTTCTCTGAGACACACACACACATACAATATATTGGTGACATTATACACACACACACAGGCCCTAAAGAGACACACACAGACACAGGGGCTATTAGGCTCACACACACACACACAGGCCCTAAGAGACACACACAGACTTATCAGTAACACACACATTATTAGGCTCATACACACACACACTCTGACACACACATATGATACTCACACACACAATATATTGGTGACATTATACACACACACACAGGCCCTAAAGAGACACACAGGGGCTTATCAGTAACACACACATTATTATGCTCACACACACACACACTGACACACACACACACACACACACAGACAGAGACAGACAGACACACTGCGACTCACACAAACACACGTAAAAAAATCATGTTTCATACAAGTTTACTAACCCGAAGTCGCACAACTTTTTTTTTTTTTTTTACAATATATTAGTGACATAAGACACACACAGAGATACAGGGGCTTATCAGTAACACACACATTATTAGGCTCACACACACATTATTATGCTCACACACACACACTCTGACACACACATATGATACTCACACACACAATATATTGGTGACATTATACACACACACACACACACACACACACACACACAGGCCCTGAAGACACACAGAGACACAGGGGCTTATCAGTAACACACACATTATTAGGCTCTCACACACACACACTCTGACTCACTCTCACTCACACCCCTATATCTACGACTCACACACACGTTTACTAACCCAAAGTATCACAACTTTTTTTTAACAATATATTAGTGACATAAGACACACACACACACACACACACACACACACACACACACACACACACAGATACAAGGGCTTATCAGTTACACACACATTATTAGGTGTCTCATACACAGACACACACACATTATTACGCTCACACACACTCTCTCATACACGCACACACACACACACATGATACTCACACACACAATATATTAGTGATATTATATACACACACACACACAGATACAAGGGCTTATCAGTTACACACACATTATTATGCTCACACACACACACACTCTCTGACTCACACACACACACACACACACACACACTCTCTGAGACAAACACACACGCACACACAAACACTATACAATATATTAGTCACATTATATACACACACACACACAGATACAAGGGCTACTACAATTCGAGACATTCGCACATGGTGTTCCATATATATGGATATATTATCAACATTATTTACACACACATAGGAAGATATGAGGCTTATCAGTTCCACACACACACACACACACACACACACACACACACACACACACACACACACACACACACACACACACACACACACACACACACACACACACACACACACACACACACACACACACACACACACACACACACACACACACACACACACACACACACACACACACACTAGAACAATCGCACATCATGTTCCATGGCGATAACAGTTCGTTAACCCACAGTGTGAATGTCATTCAGTAAACTTGAGGACAGTTGGCCCAGGCGCCAATCAACTGAACAATAACAACAGCTATTATGATCATCAATGCACCAATTAATCGCTAAAAAGCTATTTTTTTTGGGCATTTTTCTGCTTTATTGATCGTGTAGAGACAGAGTTGAAATGGGGCAGAGAGGGGAGTGACATGCAGAGAACGACCGCGGGCTGGAATCGAACCCGGGTCCGCTGCTGGCCGAGGCCCATGGGGGGGGGGGACGCCCTACCAACTGAGCTAAGGGGGGGGGGACGCCCTACCAACGGAGCTAAGGGCGCCCCCTTTAAAAAGCTATTTCTGATGGTTATAAAAGAAAATAATAATTGATTTACTTCGATAGATAAGAGTATATTAAAATAAATTGAACCATATTTTGTTTTTTGTGAAAAACAAAGTGACATATACTCAGATAATTGTTTAGGATATTTAAAAAATATAAACTGAATGGGGGCGCCCTTAGCTCAGTTGGTAAGGCGCCCCCCCCCCCATGGGCCTCAGCCAGCAGCGGACCCGGGTTCGATTCCAGCCCGCGGTCGTTCTCTGCATGTCACTCCCCTCTCTGCCCCATTTCAACTCTGTCTCTACACTATCAATAAAGCATAAAAATGCCAAAAAATATCTTAAAAAAAATGATATATATATATAAACTGAAAAAGCAACTCGCAAATTAAACCAATAATGAAAATAATTTCAGCTCTAATTTGCAGTAAATTCACCCGAGTGTTTACTTAATATAAACTTAAAGACCTACTTCACCGGTGGGAATATGAAGGTGTATTGAATTCTGAGATCCTATGTAGTATAAATGTGCAAACTTTTTAGAAATTGGTTCATCCTAGCCTGAGAAAAGGCAGAAAGAGTGTTTTTTTTAACCCTATACTTCTCTTTCTCGTGACATCACAGAAAGAGAAATATAGGGTTAAAAAAAAACTTACTTTGTAAATATTACTGTGATGTCACAGTAAAAGACATCACAGTAATATTTACAAAGTACGTTTTTTTTTGAAGTAGGCCGGTGAAGTAGGCCTTTAAGATATAAAGCATTTTCCCTGGAAGTATATAAGCACATTTTGGTTAGATTATGAGCGGTCTCCTCCCGTAAACCGAAAATTAATGATATCAAAAGTTTTCACGTGGCCGGGAGGGAAAGTGCTGAGTCATGCACAGTCATGGTGAGATGCTAGCTCATGATACAAGTCTAAATAGTTCAAAATACTGAGGCCTCGGCGGATAAATTAGGAGATTATTGTGTGTGTGTGTGTGTGTGTGTGTGTGAGTGAGTGTACGTCGACTCGAGTGTGTGTTTGAGTGAGAGTGAGTGAGTATGTGTGTGTACGATGTGTGAGTGAGTGAGTGAGTGAGTGAGTGAGTGAGTGTGTGTGTATAGGAGTGAATGAGTGAGTGTATGTGTGTATAAGAGTGTGTGTGTGTGTGTGAGAGAGAGAATTATCAGTGCTTAGAATGTGTGTACTAGCAGCAGTTACAAACATTACATCATGTCTGTTTATGAAATCAGATAAGAATTTAGCACCAAACACTGTCTTGCACACGATCAGTGAAACTACAAGAATTGAGTCTATAATTTATTCATGAAGATTGCATCAGTTATATACACACACAGGCTGAGAGCGGTTACATCACCGTTTAAAAAAAGATGCCCGTTTACATGTCCACAATAATCTGATAACTGGGCATAATCAGGTAATGGTAATAGTTTTTGATGCTATTTTACATGCTTGTTTATTTTCAAGTTTTCTTATAAACTCTATCTGCAAAATTCACAGACATTGGAATACATCTTTATTTTTACTACACTACATACTAAAGTACAGAAGAGTTTTAGTCTTTTTACTACACTACATACTAAAGTACAGAAGAGTTTTAGTCTTTTTACTACACTACATACTAAAGTACAGAAGAGTTTCAGTCTTTTTACTACACTACATACTAAAGTACAGAAGAGTTTTAGTCTTTTTACTCCACTACATACTAAAGTACAGAAGAGTTTTAGTCTTTTTCCTATACTACATACTAAAGTACAGAAGAGTTTTAGTCTTTTTACTACACTACATACTAAAGTACAGAAGAGTTTTAGTCTTTTTACTACACTACATACTAAAGTACAGAAGAGTTTTAGTCTTTTTACTACACTACATACTAAAGTACAGAAGAGTTTTAGTCTTTTTACTACACTACATACTAAAGTACAGAAGAGTTTTAGTCTTTTTACTACACTACATACTAAAGTACAGAAGAGTTTTAGGGCCACAGACAGGAGAGAAAAAAATAAGATGAGGAAGATTTATTTTTTTCATTATGTTGAGAAACGTCAAGAATAAAGACAAATACTCCTAAAATCCTATTGGAGTTAGTGGGGCATTTATGTATTTTCAATATACTACAATTGACGTGCAGGTATTGGGACATCCTAAATCTTTTTCTGGCATACTAAATAGTATGGAAGTATGGGAATTGGAACGCAGGGATGGATTAAGCCTAGTCCTGGACTGAATGGAATTTTTAATGCAGATTCTCCATTGAAAGTACAATTTAGTCCAGAACAAGCGTTAATCCATGTCTGTGGAACATGCTCTATATGTGTCTAAGAATGCTTAATGTTAATACACAGCCTAGGCTCTGTAAACTCAAACTGGTATGTAAACAAAAGGGGCTCAACGTAGCTAGCAACATGCCCGTTTACAGAGCCTAGGCTGTGTATTAACATTGGATTTTTTTTTCAGCACACACACACACACACACACACACACACACACACACACACACACACACACACACACACACACACCACACACACACACACACACACACACACACACACACACACACAGGTAGTGGATCATGAGGAGATATTCACTGATTTTGACAAAAAGTGAATTTGACAACAAGCGTTCGCCAGAATCACTGACTACACCTTTAAAGTCACAGTATGGATGGTTGCTATAGGCTATTTATTCTACAATCTACACAGGTGTATTTATATGTTAAGGTGCAGAATAAATATATGTATACATATCTGAGGAGTCTTTCTGTATATTGTCTGATAACAACAATACAAAGCATGGCAGTAGTGATGCTAGCACTAGCTTTTCATACAGACTAGATTGTAAGCTACCTTATCAATTTTCAAAATGATATAATAACATTTAGAGATATTCTTGACTATGTGGGACTCAAAATATAAGATAGGAATAAATTATGATGCTTAATTTCAAGCCTGGATGTTGAAAAATGGCAAAAGGTGTTAGCGATAACTGGTTTGAAGTAAAGCTATGCAGGTGGTCTCTCTCGCTCACCAATTTAATAAAAGACAGACATCAAGCTATTGCTAAACATAAACAGCGCGGCTTAGTTACGCACATAAACAACCCATTTAATAGACATTTAAGCCTTTAATTATAAGTATTATTGAATAGAAATGAAAGCGGACACGAAGCCGGTCACTTATAGTCAAACAGTTAATATCTTGTTTTCAAACCGTTGCTCGCGCGGGAGATGTCTAGGGCTGATGATGCTAACGTTAGCTTAGCGAGTGCTTTAGCCTCGCTTACATTACCATAACAAAACAACAACTGTTTATTTTAACACATGGCCATGAAACAGTGAAATAAAAGGTTAAAATTCGACGAGATTGACGTTAGAAATGTCAATATTGTGGCTCAAACTGGAGCGAAATTGACAGATAAGCAGTTGTACGCGTTAGCCTGACAGCTAGCAAACGGCAGGCTAAAGCACCGTGTTTTTATTGTTTACGTCGCTGAAATGACCCGAAAAACAGCGCTGTTAGGGCGGACATAAAGTGGTACATACATCGGGGGATGTGTGTGGTGTAATACATATGTATTCACGGGGTTTGTTTTGTTTATTAGCCAGAATTCGTCCTAAGAGCTAACCATGGCGCTAACGAGCAGCTAACTGCACTGACAGCAAGGCCACAAGCGCTGAAGTTAGTTTACGATTCGGCAGTTAGAGCGAAAAATTACCTCCATCGTTTTTTCAAGCACTTGTTAATTTTAAATTTGTCCATTTCTCTTCCATAACATGTCTTCTTTCATACTAGTATAAATCAAAAGGTCCAACATGTACATTCAGGTGTTTATTTGACTAAACCTTGTCTGTTTGCGTCTGTATATTTCTCCTATACAACCATCTTTAACGGACATTATCTCAAAAAATGTTTTTTTCTCCAATACTCTGAACCAAGAATCGCAACTTCTAAATCACTTACATCAACTAAACTTTCCATAATCATTCTTACCACTATTCTGAAGGTTAGGTTGTTCATTTGTTGTTAACTGTCTGATTCATGATACATTTTCATGCATTTTCTTAGCCCTATACATACATTTTTTGGGGGAAAATGTACACAGAACTAGTCAAATATTGCCAAATTCTCACATTTATTTAAACATTTCTAGAAGATATTATAAATACAAAAATAATATTGTTTTAATGATAATATCTATAAGTTTAAAATGTTACCCTATTCACCTGCAGTGACTCGTCTTCAAATGATATGGCCTTCCATGCCTCTACAATTTGTTCAATTTGCGTGTGCTGAAATAAATAAATAATGCATTGTTTAGTTTAATATAATAAAATAAAATAAATAAATAAATAATGCATTGTTTAGTTTAATAATAATAATAATAATAATAATAATAATAATAATAATAATAATAATAATATCAAGCATAAATGAAAATAAAATAAAATAAAAATACTAAATTCTGCATACATTTTCATTTGATAACTCATTGGCAAATTGTACAATTTTGAGATGATGACACTTTGGAGTATTGTCACAATATTTCATAAACACACACACACACACACACACACACACACACACACACACACACACACACACACACACACACACACACACACACACACACACACACACACACACACACAAATATATAATAAGTTAAACATGTTACCCTATACACATGCAATGTCTCGTCTTAACCGCATATGTAATTATGTACATGATGTTATTGTTTTATTTCGGCTTTACGCTTCATCTAAGCACACTGTTTGTTTTTATTTTTTTTTAGCCTACTCCTGCACTGTAGTCTATTCGTTTGTTATCTTCGCCTCATTTTGAAATTCTGTATTTATTTGATCCTAAGAAAAGGCAATAACAATATTTTAGAAGACATTTGTAAAGAAATGCAACACTTTAAAGCCTTATTGTAAGCATATATGAAATTAAATGTTTTTTTTTAATGCTTTTAGACCCAAAATGTAACCCTATTTGCATGCAGTGTCTCGTTTGTAAGTTACATTCCCCTTTACTACCGAATCGAGGCTGACTTCGGCATATACACCAGGCCCACACGACAACACAAGCGACCGCGTCCTTTCTTTAGCACATTGCCCCAAACCGAGCCACCTCCAGCCCGGTTCTCAGGGGTACTTGCACCGACTACTCTACCCAGGAATAAGCACTCGAAATCGGCTACACAAATCGTTCTATCACCGCTGGAGAAACTGTCGGTAAGAAAAACATGAAAACAGCTCTGCTCACCTGCACATGATCCGCCATTTTTCTCCATTTCATGCACCGCTCTCACACTCCCCCGCTTATGGGTAACGGCAGACAGAACAGCGCCCCCAGTGGTCAAATATTGTTACTGCAACAACCCCTATTCATTTTAGGTGTAGACAAAATGTTCAGTTTTAAAAATTATAACAAATGAAAATAATACTATTAACAAAACTAAATAATTATATAAATTATTTTCATAATTCTAAAATATGAATAAAATAAATTATACCACTGCTTTTATGAATAAAAAATAATACTCTGTAAAAAGTAATAATTATTAACAGTAGAGTATTAATATAAAAATAAAATAAACATATTAGATTCCACTAAACAAGAGATGTGTCCTGTGTATTTCTACAAATCGTAAGCATAGACGTAATGTGGATTTTCTTTTAAACATGATTCATTGTTATCAAGAATTGTACTTTTCTGCATATTTTATCATACCAATCTCTCTTTAGTAGGCTACAGTAGTTTGTGTGTGTGTGTGTGTGTGTGTGTGTGCGTGTGTGTGTGTGCGTGTGTGTGTGTGTGTGTGTGTGTGTGTGTGTGTGACAATACAATATTAAACCATTCGTGGAGGATTTTCAAAAACTACTAAACTACATTATTACACCCTGAACTACATGTACATTCATCGACAACATTGCAAGTGATATCTCGAGTATAAATAAACGTTAAATAAAATAAATAAATAAATAAATAAATAAATAAATAAATAAATAAATAAATAAATAAAATAAAATAAAATAAAATAAAATAAAATAAAATAAAATAAAATAAAATAAAATAAAAGTATAATACTAAAATGTAAGGTATATTCCAAAATAAAAAAATAGCATATATACAAAAAAATTAATTAAATAAAACTATGATATTTTGCTCTGAATTTCCATGTTGTAATAAACTATCGTGAATGTTTTTATTCATTGAACATTCCACTGATTTCATGATGTCATTTTTCTTCCCGCCACCAGGAGGCGATACGTCATTTTCCCGCCAGCAGCAGCAGTGGCGTGTTTTGTTCACAGTGGATTTTTTTTTTGTTCTGTGTTTTGTTGTTTGCGGAAGTGGGTGAAAAAGTGAAAGTTCCCCCATTCAAATGTAAGACATATTAAAATGATTATAACCTCACGAGCACACTGCAGGAGCTCTCGTGTGTGTGTGTGTGTGTGTGTGTATGTGTGTTTGCGTGTGTGTGTGTGTGTGTGTGTGTGTGTGTGTGTGATAGCTGAAACGTTATGAATAATTAAACGTTGATGTAATGATGTAATAAGCGAGAGGTGTTCACGGACATCTGGAGAAAATCGGTGAGTCTTGGTGCGTTCAAGTGTTCCTCGGAAAAAATACTGTCAATGGGAAAAAACCAACGTTATTGTTATGACCTATGACACAATTCATTTTTTTAAAGTTAAAGGTGC
>NW_027648607.1:60000-62500 GCF_949987685.1 Ammodytes marinus
TCAGGGACCAGCACATGCTGCCCTAGAGGAGAACAGACTCCACCGTTGCATAGAAGAAGCTGAGGTTGATTTGACGGGGGAGGTTAGAGTTCCACACACAGGTCATGCCGTTCAGGGCCCTCCATGCGAGGGCCTTCCTCACCTTTAGGTCCTGCTCGGTTGACTTGACCCATGAGCCCAGATACTTGAAGTCCTCGACCTCCTTCAGCACAGAGCCACCAGATGATAGACAGACATACAGACAGACAGACAGACAGACAGACAGACAGACAGACAGACAGACAGACAGACAGACAGACAGACAGACAGACAGACAGACAGACAGACAGACAGACAGACAGACACACAGATAGATAGATAGATAGATAGATAGATAGATAGATAGATAGATAGATAGATAGATAGATAGATAAAAAAAATGTTAACCCTGTTTTCTTGGCGTTTAGCCTAAGGCCACACTCAAGCTCCACTGTGTTCAGGAGTTCCTGTGCTTGCTGCACGTTGTTGGAGAGCAGGCTGATGTCGTCCGCGTAGTCCAGGTCTGTCAGGACAACTGCAGGGCGTCGCTTTGACCTCCTTGGGGTTAGGGTGAAGCCGAGGTCCTGCTCCCGCCCACTGATGGCTTCTCTGAGCACGTGATCCAGGACTATGATGAAGAGGAAGGGGGCTAGTGTGTCCCCTTGCATTACTCCAGGACTATGATGAAGAGGAAGGGGGCTAGTGTGTATCCCCTTGCATTACTCCAGGACTATGATGAAGAGGAAGGGGGCTAGTGTGTCTCCTTGCATTACTCCAGGACTGTGATGAAGAGGAAGGGGGCTAGTGTGTATCCCCTTGCATTACTTCAGGACTATGATGAAGAGGAAGGGGGCTAGTGTATCCCCTTGCATTACTTCAGGACTATGATGAAGAGGAAGGGGGCTAGTGTGTCTCCTTGCATTACTCCAGGACTATGATGAAGAGGAAGGGGGCTAGTGTATCCCCTTGCATTACTTCAGGACTATGATGAAGAGGAAGGGGGCTAGTGTGTCTCCTTGCATTACTCCAGGACTATGATGAAGAGGAAGGGGGCTAGTGTATCCCCTTGCATTACTCCAGGACTGTGATGAAGAGGAAGGGGGCTAGTGTGTCTCCTTGCATTACTTCAGGACTATGATGAAGAGGAAGGGGGCCAGTGTGTCTCCTTGCATTACTTCAGGACTATGATGAAGAGGAAGGGGGCTAGTGTGTCTCCTTGCATTACTCCAGGACTATGATGAAGAGGAAGGGGGCTAGTGTGTCTCCTTGCATTACTCCAGGACTATGATGAAGAGGAAGGGGGCTAGTGTGTCCCCTTGCATTACTCCAGGACTATGATGAAGAGGAAGGGGGCTAGTGTGTCTCCTTGCATTACTCCAGGACTATGATGAAGAGGAAGGGGGCTAGTGTATCCCCTTGCATTACTTCAGGACTATGATGAAGAGGAAGGGGGCTAGTGTGTCTCCTTGCATTACTCCAGGACTATGATGAAGAGGAAGGGGGCTAGTGTATCCCCTTGCATTACTTCAGGACTATGATGAAGAGGAAGGGGGCTAGTGTGTATCCCCTTGCATTACTCCAGGACTATGATGAAGAGGAAGGGGGCTAGTGTGTCTCCTTGCATTACTCCAGGACTGTGATGAAGAGGAAGGGGGCTAGTGTGTATCCCCTTGCATTACTTCAGGACTATGATGAAGAGGAAGGGGGCTAGTGTATCCCCTTGCATTACTTCAGGACTATGATGAAGAGGAAGGGGGCTAGTGTGTCTCCTTGCATTACTCCAGGACTATGATGAAGAGGAAGGGGGCTAGTGTATCCCCTTGCATTACTTCAGGACTATGATGAAGAGGAAGGGGGCTAGTGTGTCTCCTTGCATTACTCCAGGACTATGATGAAGAGGAAGGGGGCTAGTGTATCCCCTTGCATTACTCCAGGACTGTGATGAAGAGGAAGGGGGCTAGTGTGTCTCCTTGCATTACTTCAGGACTATGATGAAGAGGAAGGGGGCCAGTGTGTCTCCTTGCATTACTTCAGGACTATGATGAAGAGGAAGGGGGCTAGTGTGTCTCCTTGCATTACTCCAGGACTATGATGAAGAGGAAGGGGGCTAGTGTATCCCCTTGCATTACTCCAGGACTATGATGAAGAGGAAGGGGGCTAGTGTGTCCCCTTGCATTACTCCAGGACTATGATGAAGAGGAAGGGGGCTAGTGTGTCTCCTTGCATTACTCCAGGACTATGATGAAGAGGAAGGGGGCTAGTGTATCCCCTTGCATTACTTCAGGACTATGATGAAGAGGAAGGGGGCTAGTGTGTCTCCTTGCATTACTCCAGGACTATGATGAAGAGGAAGGGGGCTAGTGTATCCCCTTGCATTACTTCAGGACTATGATGAAGAGGAAGGGGGCTAGTGTGTCCCCTTGCATTACTCCAGGACTATGATGAAGAGGAAGGGGGCTAGTGTGTCTCCTTGCATTACTCC
>NW_027648605.1:0-15000 GCF_949987685.1 Ammodytes marinus
TATATGACGCGTGGAAAAAAAAACAGAGCACCGCCAGCTGCATCGGAGGCTTTGCAAACAATGGAATCATCTGGAAACCTGGCCGAGCTGATTGACACTGCTCTGGAGAAACATTTTTCCAAAGCTGATGCCATCGCAAAGGAGAGATTTACCTGTCTCGAGCAACGCTTTGATGTGTTACAGACGGACATTCTATCACTCAAAGAAGAAACCGGTGCACTCCGAGCTGACCATGCAACTTTATTAAAACGCACAGAAAAGGTAGAACGCTCTACTTGTTCCCTTTCGAAATCTCTAACAACAGTTGAAGCAAAGCTAGCGGACCTTGAAGATCGAAGTAGAAGAAACAATATCTGTGTTCATGGACTTCCTGAGGGAACAGAGGGCCCAAATGCCACACAATATCTCAACACTCAGCTATCGGTGTGGTTTCCCACACTGAAAGACGCTCCACCGGAGATTATGCGAGCGCATCGCATTGGACCCCCGCGGGTGAATGCTACCGCTAAATCAAGAGTGCTTATTTTTGTGTGTCTGAAATATACGGATCGAGCCCTTATCCTTAAAGAAGCAAGAAACTCACCATTGAACATAGAAGGGATGGAGGTCCACTTTACCGCGGACTACAGCATGGCAACCAGAGTACGACGTAAATCCTGCTATGACTCCATGAATAAGGCTCGTGAGGCTGGTTTCCTCGCCTTCTTAATCTATCCGGCAACTATAAAGATTTCCAAAGGGCATGAGCACAACTTCTTTGATGACCCGGTAAAGTTGGAGGACTTTCTTAGAGAACAAGGTAAAGCTGGAGGTAAAGTTGGAGGACTTTCTTAGAGAACACGATCCGAATGAGTCCAATGATGAGTGTTGACGAGGACTAATGACAATTGATAGGTTTACTCCGTGAAGTATGACCCCCTTCTTCTTCTTTCTTTTTCTATTTTTGTCTCCTTTCTGATAATTTAACCGGGCTGCGGCAGTTACTGAGAACATTGTTTTGGTCGTCAGTTTCTGGTCATGTGACCTCGATCATTGACGCTGTTGGCATGGTGATTTCAGTCACGTGACAATATGAACTTGCTGCATTCAAGAGCAGATATGCAGAATATTGGAATATGGTTTGAGAGGGGACTCGTTTTTTTCTTTATTTATTTTATTTACATTTTGGAACTATGGTAGAGGGAGAGATATGTTCACAATGATCACAAACAATGGGTACCCAGAGAGAATGGGGCCTTTGGTGTGGGTTAATGTTTTTGTGGGATGTATTTGTTGGTTTATGTCACTTTTGTTTGGACCTAGGATTAGTTTAATGAATGGTTGTAGGGGTATAAACTCTGAGATGGATCAGTTAATAAATGAAAACATTATGGATAACATAAATGATTATGTAGAATGACTTCTGTTAAATTACCAAGGAAAGGGCTGAAGATAGCTCATATTAATATATGTAGCCTTAGAAATAAATTAATTGATATCTCCAATATGCTAATAGAAGGTAACATACATGTCTTAGCAATATCAGAGACTCATCTGGATTCCACGTTTGAAGATAGTGTAATGAATATTCAAGGATATAATATATATAGGAGAGACAGAAATGCAAATGGAGGTGGTGTAGCTGTTTACATCCAAAATCATATACCAGTAAAATTAAGGGTGGATCTTATGTTAGCAGACCTAGAAGCATTATGGCTTCAAGTGTATATTCCTCATTTGAAGCCCTTATTAGTGGGTTGTTGTTATAGGCCACCTAATGCAAACTCTGATTACTTAGATACACTGTGTGATATGATAGATAATGTATGTGATCATGCAAATGAAATATATTTCCTGGGAGACCTCAACATTGATTGGAAATCATTGGACTGTCCACTTAAGAATAAGCTTCTTGCTGTCACAGATGCATGTGGACTAACTCAAGTGATAACCCAACCAACAAGAGTGTGCTTAAAAAGGGATGGATCAAGAACAGCAACTTGTATAGATCATATATATACTAACAAAGCAGAATTATGTAACAAGGCCATATCATTACCAGTTGGATGTAGTGATCACAACCTAGTGGCAGTAGTGAGGAAAACAAAGGTCCCGAAAGCTGGACCCAAAATCATTATAAAGAGATCATACAAACACTTCAATGAAGACTGTTTTATAGAAGACGTTAGAAATATTTGCTGGGATAGTGTGTTGTGGAAGGATGATCCAGATGATGCGGTTGAGGCTTTTGATAAGCTGTTTGGAGAAATAACTGATAAACATGCACCTGTGAGGAAGAGAACTGTTAGAAATGTCAGATCCTGTTGGATTGATGAGGAATTGAAGGATTGTATGGAGCAGAGAGATCAAGCAAAGATAATGGCAAATAATTCTAAATTTGAATCGGATTGGCAAGTTTATCGTAAACTACGAAATTATGTAACAAAATTAAATAAAAGGAAGAAGAAGATGTATTTTGTAAATGTGATTCGTAACGCAAGCCATGACAGCAAAAAAATGTGGAATATTCTTAATGACATGATGGGCAGTAAATCTAAGTCACCTCCATCATTTCTTGAATCAGAAGGACATTTCATTATTACGCCTGTAGGAATTGCCAATCACCTTAGCAACTTTTTCAATAACAAAGTGGAGAAACTTAGGAATGAAATGTGCCAAACAAACAACATGCAATCACAAACCTTGATTAGAGATCAAATTATGAGAGGTAAAAAATGCACATTTGAATTTACTAAAGTCAATGTTAGCTACGTGGAAAAGTTGCTTTTAAATTGTAAAGACAAACCATCTGGTGTGGATAACATGGATGTGAGACTTTTGAAACTGGTAGCAAACTTGATTGCCACTCCAGTTTGTCATATGTTGAATCTAAGTTTTGAAAAATGTGTTTTCCCACAAGCATGGAAAATTGCAAAGATTGTTCCACTACCAAAGAATGCCACTGTACCATTCAGTGGCCCTAATAGTCGACCAATTAGTTTGCTGCCTGCTATGAGTAAGATCATGGAAAAAATTGCCTTTGAACAAATACAATGCTATTTTTCAGCTAATGATTTAAATACAGACTTTCAACATGCTTATAGAGGCGGGCATTCCACTAGCACAGCCCTTATTCAAATGACTGATGATTGGCATAGAGAAATCAATAACAAGAATTTAGTAGGTGCTGTACTGTTAGATTTCAGTGCAGCTTTTGATATAATTGATCACAATCTGCTATTGCAAAAACTTAAAGGATATGGTTTCAATTCAACTGCAATACTCTGGCTAGGAAATTACTTAGCTAATAGGAAACAGACAGTGTACTTCAACGGACATTTCTCTGAGCTCAAATCATTAAACTGTGGAATTCCACAAGGAAGTTGCCTGGGACCACTGCTATTTTCTGTATTTACAAATGAACTACCTTTAACTGTAACAAATGCAAAAATAGCGATGTATGCTGATGATTCAACAATATATGTGTCAGAGTCCACAATTGAAATGCTTAATAATGTCTTGAACAATGAATTGCAGTTAGTATTGGACTGGGTAACACATAACAAACTAGTTCTTAATGTTTCTAAAACAAAAAGCCTTGTATTTGGGACAAAACATCTGTTATCAAATGATCCCAAGTTGAATTTGTACATTAAGGGTATGGCAGTTGAACAAGTTCAAAAGACCAAACTTCTTGGCATAATTGTAGACAGTAATTTATCCTGGGCTCAACACATTGGTAAGGTGGTAGTTAAAATGGGCAGAGGTCTCTCAGTTATACGGAGATGTTCACATTTTTTACCAAAGAATATAATGGGAAATGTCATTAAAACAATTGTCTTAGCTCATCTGGACTATTGCTCAGAGGTTTGGTCAGGAGCTGCCATGTCACATATAAAAAAATTGCAAATTGCTCAGAATAAGGCTGCACGCTGTTTATTAAGGTGTTCCTATAGGAGTAATGTGAAAATAATGCACAACTTTCTATCCTGGTTAAGTGTTAAGAATAGATTTACTGCCTCTTTGCTTAATTTTACGAGGAAAATTTCAGTGACTAAATTGCCGAGGGTATTGTATAAATGTTTAAGTTTCAGTTCTGATAAACACAATTATAACACCAGGCATGCGATGGAAGGAAGATTCACACTACCTAAGGTGAAAACAAACAGAGCGAAGAGTACAGCATTATATAGAGCCATGAGTAAATGGAACACCATGCCTGGACATATTATTCAAGAAAATTGCAAAAATCGATTCAAACTATTACTTAAAAAACATCTACTAGTCGAGCAGCTCTCTGCAGTGGCTAATATCTAACCAATGATGCCACTCCCATCAGTATAATCATCATTAATTGTTTCTGTTTATATATGTTTTTGTCTGGTCTGACCATCAATTACACCTGTCATGTTTATATAAGTTTATCTCTATGTTTCTGTGAATAATTTAGGTCCTGTGTTTTGTTAATTTTGTATTATTTTTATTTAATTTAATTTTGACTGTTGTAGAGTTATTTTTATTACTTTTGTTACCATTTCCGTTGTCACTGTTTTGTCATGGTGATCATTATTTAATGTAATTATGCACTGCAGTGTATAGATGCAAAGGTGTTGTGTGGACTCCAGGAAGAATAGCTTTGGCTATGGCCTCAGCTAATGGAGATCCCAATAAAATACAAATACAAATACACACACACACACACACACACACACACACACACACACACACACACACACACACGCTCTTAAAGACACAGTGACCGTTTATTTACATTCGGTAGATAAGAACACTGCGCCGTCTCTTTAAACTAAACATCTGAACCCTTAGAAAATCACCAAAGTGTGTGTGTGTGTGTGTGTGTGTGTGTGTGTGTGTGTGTCTCAGTGTGTGTCTCAGTGTGTGTTTCAGTGTGAGTGTGTCTCAGTTTGTGTATCTCAGTGTGTGTGTGTTTGTGTGTGTGACTCAGTGTGTGTGTGTGTGTGTGTGTGTCTCAGTGTGTGTGTGTGTGTATCTCAATGTGTATCTCAGTGTGTGTGTGTGTGTGTCTCAGTGTGCGTGTGTGTGTGTGTGTCTCAGTGTGTGTGTGTGTGTGTCTCAGTGTGCGTGTGTGTGTGTGTGTCTCAGTGTGTGTTTCAGTGTGTGTGTATATCAATGTGTGTGTTTTAAGCATTTAAATTTAGCTGCTCGATCTTTACAACTGCAAATATTCAAAGTATTCAACAGAGTTCCACACCTTCAAAAACATCTATTTAAGGACCTTTAAAGGTGCAGTGTGTAATATGACATCATCAAGAAAGTTCTACAAAGTTCTAGAATGCAACGCTCCCTGGGTAACCCCAACCCTTTAGAATAATAACAGAAGCTACAGTGGCC
Source organism: Ammodytes marinus (assembly GCF_949987685.1). NCBI lineage: Eukaryota > Metazoa > Chordata > Actinopteri > Uranoscopiformes > Ammodytidae > Ammodytes > Ammodytes marinus. The sequence goes on from NW_027648605.1 coordinate 5,353, forward strand.
TTCAAGGACAAGAACAATTCTGAATTTTAAACAATGCACCTGATGACATTCCAACTATGACACTTTCAAGATGGCGGCACTAGGCCTTGGTCCAAAATATGCAGAAATATGGACATATATGAGACCCTTTCTAACGCGCCCCACACACATCCTGCGTCTACCTCTGGAGCGCGTCGCCTTACCTTACTGCTGCCTCTCTCGGACTTTTCTCGGACACACATGCAACGTCTCAGCAGCTGCTGCTGCAGCGCTGCTTCTAAAAGCCCTATCTTTCTACATAGAGTTTTCATAGATAATTCCCATTAAAAATGAAGTTCTTTCATGTCATCTATGATGCATATGATTTATATTGAGTCTGGACAGTAATCCGTGCGCCCCATTGCCATTTTTTTTCTTTTTTTTTTGCCATATTTTCGCTTGTTGGAAGTTTTATTTTGAAGGGGACACACCAGGAAATGGTGAAACTACAGCGAAAGCTGCCAGTATGAAGTCAATATGACTCTCAGCAGAGTATTTCAAAAATCACTTTACTGATTTATACGGGAGAGAGAGAGGGGGGTGTGGTCGGGGAAGAAGAAGGCCGTAGACACAGATAGAGCAACGGAAAACTGTTGCGCTCATCATGATCTTTTTTATTTCTTCACTATATTGGATCTCTATATGTGTCATTTATCCAAAAATGAAATGCCAGAACTAATTGAAAATTAGGTTTTAAATCCCTCGGATTTTGATTGCACAATTAAATCGTGAAATAAAGGGATTATTCGCGTATACGACTGAGGGATGTTTTATTTTGAAATAAACACACCGGGTAAACGTGTAACTAGAGTGAATGCTGCTGGTATGACTGTCAGAGTATTTCTCTATCAGTTAAAGCCAGACATGGGGGACTCGAGTCACATGACTTGACTCGAGTCAGACTCGAGTCGCAAATTTGAGGACTTGAGACTTGCTTGAATAACACTGATAAAAGACTCGACTTGACTTTGACTTGGTCTTCATGACTTGAGACTTGACTTAGACTTGAGACAGAAGACTCGAAATGACTTGAATTTTTAAAAGTTAGAAATTATGTTTTATTTTGAAACATGATCGGGTGATTTTACAGTGCAATGCAGTGCGCTGCACGGACAAACAGCGTCAGCAGGTCAACACAGGAGCAGCAGTCATGGAGGCGGCTAGACCTTTCTTTATATGTCCATGGGCTAGACCAAGAGTAATTCACGTGAGCCTCCCACACGCTTATCACAGTATGTAGCGCCTTCTTCCCTTCCCTTTTCACGTTGTAACGGCCCCGGGAAGTCTTGTAAAAGAAAACGAAAATAACGAGCGTTTCCTGCAGCGCTGCTGCCTTGATAACGCACGCTTCCTTATCGAGCGCCCTACCTCCACGGACTGTAGGCTTTATATAAGCATCTCTGTGAGACAAAACAGCGGTTATTAATATGATGCAGTTCAACCTTCCACGTTCACCGGCTCCTTCCGACAGCTCACAGCCGCCGCACCCGCACCGACAGCACAGCAAACTGCCCGTTATGACAGTTCGCCCCCCAGTATGAAAAATTAATTAATCGGGATAAATCAAAATGTGATCCTGCCATAAAATAAAAGGTGATATGATATTTTTGCCATAGCGCAGATCCTTGCCCTGTTTTATTCTAAATGCATTATGGGGATTAAAGGTGCAGTGTGTAATATGACATCATTAAGAAAGTTCTAGAAAGTTCTAGAATGCAACGCTCCCTGGCTAACCCCAACCCTTTCGAATAATAACAGAAGCTACAGTGGCCTTCAAGGACAAGAACAATTCTAAATTTTAAACAATGCACCTGATGACATTCCAACTATGACACTTTCAAGATGGCGGCACTAGGCCTTGGTCCAAAATATGCAGAAATATGGACATATATGAGACCCTTTCTAAGAGAAAAATAAATTATTCAAAACATTTTTTTCAGCTATTATGCACTAAATTAAATGTACTTATGGATATTATAATTACTTTCTACAAAATCTGCTAGGAAATAAAACCCAAAATTCTACACACTGCAGGTTTAAGTGTCTGTTTTGTGTAGCCTAAGTAGTAGGCTATCTGTTACTATTTGCCTTTCTTGTTTTCCATGTTAAAAGTAAGCTACTTGAAAATTGAAAGTAGCCTAAATGTGGTTGAAAGAAAAGGAAATGTGCGGTGTTGATCATATGTGATAGATAAGGGGTCGCTATTGGATGCAGACATTATGAGATTCGGACCTTTGCTGTAAGAAAATGTTGTCAACTGGACCCATTTCAATTTTAGTTGAAGACCCCTCGGTCAGACCAAGAATAATTCAATTGTAGTTCAAGGATGATGTTGTCGATGACGGTATGAAGAAGAGAACTGTGAAATGCAGGTCTTTTAAATGTAGAAACTGGGTTAGATAATATGATTTTTGTATGACTTGACTTGTGACTTGCTTGACCTGAGCAATGACTTGACTTGTGACTTGCTTGATTCTCACCACAGTGACTTGGACTTGCTTGAGACTTGCACATTAGTGACTTACCCCCATCTCTGGTTAAAGCACAGAGACGCGAGAGAGACGCGCAGTAGAGGTAGGATGTGTGTGGGGCGCGTAAGGGAAAAAAATAATTAAATTTTTTTTTCAGCTATTATGCACTAAATTAAATGTACTTATGGATATTATAATTACTTTCTACAAAATCTGCTAGGAAATAAAACCCAAAATTCTACACACTGCAGCTTTAAGGCCAAATGTCACTCAAATGTTAAGGGTTTTAAAACAGCCTAGTTTGAGACACAAATTGAGGTTAATTCATGTCAGAAAAGTGTTCTACTTGATTCACTTGTGCTGCACTTTCATCAGCCAGGTGGCGCCATGAGACACAGAGAGATATTCACTGTGTGTGTGTGTGTCTCAGTGTGTGTGTGTGTGTGTGTGTGTGTGTGTGTGTGTGTGTGTGTGTGTGTGTGTGTGTGTGTCAGTGTGTGTGTGTGTGTGTGTGTGTGTGTGTGCGTGTGTGTGTGTGTGTGTTACAGAGACATTCCCTGATCCTGACAAAAAGTGATTTTGAAAACGAGCATTCAGAATGGGTGGGTCGGTGGCGAACACGTTGTTTGAAATAAATTTTAGCCCCCAAAAAAAATAAACTTAACTTAACTAAAACTTCCTGTAAATATATGCTCTAGTATGTGCCAACTAATGTGAGAGAAAAAAACTGCATGTTATTCTTTTTTGGGGAACTTTAAAAAAAAAAAAAAAAAAAAAAAAATCATACTATTTTCTGAAATTTTCTCGACTCAAAAGCATCAGAAAAATAAAATAAAGATGCTATATTTTTAGTGAAAATTGGACGTGTTGTCTTCGTAGACTCTCACTCTTCACAGAAAGGAAATAAAGAGTGTTTGAAGTGTGTGTGTGTGTGTGTGTGTGTGTGTGTGTGTTCGAGGGTTGAATATGTCTCTCGAGGGCCGGTGGATATTTCCGGAGAACAATGTGTGTTTGGGGCATTTAGCGCCGCTGAGCTTCATACAGGAAACAGTTCAATGTGAAACAGGAAGTGAGAGCGCCAACAATCAGCTCAATAGCTTCCTGGAGAGAAAGGGACGGGGTGTGTGTGTGTGTGTGTGTGTGTGTGGGGAGGGAGGGGGAGGGGGCAGAGAGGGGCAGAGGGGGCATGGAAGAGGCTCACAACAGGAATACTAGGACTGAGAATTCAACTACTTTAAAAAAAAAAATTATAAAAAAAAATTATAATAAAATAATTTTTTTTTTAATAATTTGTTTAAAAAAATTAGTGAATACAAAAAATTAATTAAAAAGGTTAAAATAAAGTAATAAATAAAGGTCTTTTAACACATTTTGGAAACATCTGCCAATAGAATGAGTACGAATTCACCTGGTAAGATTAGTTGAAATAAGATGCAATATTTAAGCCTTTTCAGGATAGAAGAGATTTTGAAATAAGCTGGGAGAACTAATTTTGATTATTAATTGTTTATGTTTATTTTGTAATTTTTCTTTTCTTTTATTCAATAAATAATTTATTTTTGTTTCTTAGTATTATAGGGGAAGGTGGGGTGATTTGTGCATTTTGGAAGTTGCAAAACCCCTTGTTTCTAGAAAACCGTGGAAGAAATTGGAAATGTGACCACATATTTAAGAAGAGCCATCCATTTGACTCATCCTGTAAAGAAGGGAGACACAAGGAATAAGATATAAGCACATTTAAGCTCAAAAAACTGTGTTTTGCCTTTCAAAGTAAAATTTCCATGATCAAGGTTTTTTGATTATTGTGTCTGAACAATTATAGACACGTTTGAAAACATTTGACACATGTTTTAGTGCTTTGGTATGCTACACTTTGAGTCTATATAGTTAGCACAATGTCAACCCTAAATTGCTGCATCATGCCTATTATCCAAAATTCTGGGGATGGGGTGATTTGTGCGCAAGGGCCTGGGTGAGTTATAAGTAAGTAAGTAAGTAAAATGTATTTATAAAAGCACATTTATGACAGTTTGCACTGTCCAAAGTGCTGTACATAGTGCATTCAGTAGGTAAACAATGAAGGTAAAATAACAATAACCAAAATAAAAGACGTAAAGCCCATACATCCACATAAACACAGATAGTAGTGCAGAGGTAAGTAAGTAGTGCAGAGGTTAATGGGGAGGAAACACCAGGGTGTACATATGGGTTTTGAGCCTTGATTTAAAGGCAGAAATGTAGGGGGAATCACATTTGTCAGGTGGCAGTTGGTTCCACAAGCACGGAGCAACTAGTGCAAAGTACATTTCTGAGAGTTGTGCCAGTGGCATGGCTGTATACGCTGGTCACCAAAAGAAAGTGATAGTCTACAGTAGCTCAGGAGAGAGTGACATCTCAATTCCACTTAACGACACCACTGATGAGAGTTCAGATGGCCAGAAAGATGATGATGGTGACTTTGTCATTGTGACACAATGACGCACAAATCACCCCACTACGTGGGGTGATTTATGCGACAAGACAACTTTTTTTCCGAAAGCTATATTTCTTAAACAGTTTATTCCAGATCCAAAGTTTTTATTGCCAGGGATGCACAACATCCTGAAATATATGTACATATTTGAGTTGGAGACATAACTGTCAAGGCCTCACTTTAAAATCACTTTGAGTAAAAAGTTGCACAAATCACCCCACCTTCCCCTATTTGTTGTTTATTTTTTATTAGAATCTTTTTAATAATTTTTATTTTTCCTGTATTATACATTTTTCAGGCCAGTAAAACCCCTGGATGCAGCATTTCAGACCCTTTCATGTGTTAAAGGTGCAGTGTGTAATATGACATCATCAAGAAAGTTCTACAAAGTTCTAGAATGCAACGCTCCCTGGGTAACCCCAACCCTTTAGAATAATAACAGAAGCTACAGTGGCCTTCAAGGACAAGAACAATTCTACATTTTAAACAATGCACCTGATGACATTCCAACTATGACACTTTCAAGATGGCGGCACTAGGCCTTGGTCCAAAATATGCAGAAACATGGACATATATGAGACCCTTTCTAAGGAAAAAAATAATTATTCAAAAAAATGTTTTCAGCTATTATGCACTAAATTAAATGTACTTATGGATATTATAATTACTTTCTACAAAATCTGCTAGGAAATAAAACCCAAAATTCTACACACTGCAGCTTTAACATGTGAAAACTGATATTCCACTCGTGACATTTCACACAGAACTGACGCTGAAGGTCAAACGGACGGACGTGAACGAATGGAAAAATATTCTAGATAAGACGACAGAAACGGTCTCTCCTTTTCCTCTGTAGATTAGTGTGTGTGTGTGTGTGTGTGTGTGTGTGTGTGTGTGTGTGTGTGTGTGTGTGTGCGCGTGTCTGTGTGTGTGTGAGTGTGTGTGTGTTAGTGAATCACGCTCTTATCAGCCTCTGTGTGTGTGTGCATGTGTGTGTGTGAGTCTGTGTGTGTGTGTGTGTGTGTGAGACTGTGTGTGTATGTGTGTGTGTGTGTGTGTGTGTGTGTGTGTGTGTGTGTGTGTGATTGGCAGCTCACATACAGTCTATTCACTGATTTTTGACAAAAAGTGATTTTGCCAACAAGTGTTCTCCAGAATCACTGACTACACCTTTAAACCTGCAGTGTGTAGAATTTTGGGTTTTATTTCCTAGTGGATTTTGTAGAAAGTAATTATAATATCCATAAGTACATTTAATTTAGTGCATAATAGCTGAATTTTTTTTTTTTAATTATTATTTTTTCCTTAGAAAGGGTCTCATATATGTCCATATTTCTGCATATCTTGGACCAAGGCCTAGTGCCGCCATCTTGAAAGTGTCATAGTTGGAATGTCATCAGGAGCATTGTTTAAAATGTAGAATTGTTCTTGTCCTTGAAGGCCACTGTAGCTTCTGTTATTATTCTAAAGGGTTGGGGTTACCCAGGGAGCGTTGCATTCTAGAACTTTGTAGAACTTTCTTGATGATGTCATATTACACACTGCACCTTTAAAGCATTTTCTCATACAAATAGATACAATCCTCGGATTTTAACATCACAGAATTTGGTTCGGAATCAAGTGAAACGTCTAAAAGTACAAAACTAAATGAGTTGTTACGAAAGGGCCTTTAAATCTATAGTGCGTAACTTTTTTAATATAGAAAAAGTTACGCACTGTCTTTAAAGGCTTTAAAATGAACAGAACCTTATCCTAAGCCCCTATCTCACTGGGCTTTGACTGTTTGCGACAAGTTGGAGACTGCATTCGCGAGGGAGTCTCTAAACTGTCTCCAAACGTTCGCGGGGGTTTTCTCAATTTCCTCTTGTGAGTCGCAGAGCCGCGCAGTCCTGTCGCTTGAATTATGAACATGTTCAAAAAAACTGTGCGACAAATCTAGTGGTCGCATGTGTCTCAAACGCGTTGCAAACCCTTCTCAATTTAGTTTCCGCAAGTCAGAAAGTGCGAGCAATGTCAGACAACTTTGCGAGGGGTTGGCGACATATAAAACTAAATTGTGACTGATTTGAGACAAAAATTAGACTGACATTCCGTTCGTGCGGCGCTCGCCAGACGTTCGCGAGACATAAATGCGACCTCCTGGCAAGTGTTGGGCAGGACATTCGCAAACGTGTCGTGAGGAACCAACTCAGTGAGACTGCAAGTGAAAATTGTCGCTAATTCGCATATTTTGTCGCAATTTTGTGTCTCCAACTTGTCGCACACTGTCGCAGCCCAGTGAGATAGGGGCTTTAGCTGGGTTACTCATTAACCCTGTAGTGTGTTTGCATAGGGCTTTAGCGGAGCTTTCAGACTGACATTAACATAACGAGTGGTTGAGCCGCTCCCTGTTATCTGCACACACACAGTGATCGCTATCAGAAAAACCTTTTGTTTCTGAGCTGAGTAAGACAGAGTGTGTGTGTGTGTGTGTGTGTGTGTGTGTGTGTGTGTGTGTGTGTGAGTGTGTGTGAGTGAGTGAGTGAGTGAGTGAGTGAGTGAGTGAGTGAGTGAGTGTGTGAGTGTGTACTAGTTTCTTAGCTTATTAAGAGTGTGTGTGTGTGTTTGTATGTGTTTGTCTGTGTGTGTGTGTGTCTGTGTGTGTGTGAGAGAGTGAGTGAGTGAGTGAGTGAGTGAGTGAGTGAGTGAGTGAGTGAGTGAGTGAGTGAGTGAGTGAGTGAGTGAGTGAGTGTGTGAGTGTGTACTAGTTTCTTAGCTTATTAAGAGTGTGTGTGTGTGTTTGTCTGTATGTGTTTGTCTGTGTGTGTGTGTGTCTGTGTGTGTGTGAGACCCTGTTTCCACCTGGCATTAATATGTGGTTTTTAGGATCCGATCGCGCTAACTACAGGTGGAAACACGCTCAATGCGCATTGAATGCGCATTGAGATTATCCACATTCGGAGGTGGTTTGAGACCACATATCCACATACCCATTAACAGTGGAAACACGTATGCGTATCTCATACACATTAGGCCCCGCCCACTCAACTGCGGCGAGTGACTGGGCGGAAAGGCGTACTCATTCACGCGACAATTCACGTCATAAAAGCGCACCGTTGCAGGTAAATAATAAAGTCTATGTGTGGAACAACTGTGGTCAAGCCAGCGGTCTCTTGTTTTTGCTTGGTCAAACCAGCCGCTTCTTTATTTATTCCCCCGTGTTGTTGTGAGCACAGAGACGGCTCGGTGCAACTAATAGAGACAGTGAGCGAACAGCTCTGGCTGCGGCAGCTTCGTGACATCGTAGCAGTGGGACACAGTGTAGCCAACTGATTCATTTAATGACGAGGAAAAACACCACACAATAAACAGTGCCGCGCTCACATTTTCGCCAAAACACACTGACTCTCTTCACTCTAGCCGAGGTGACTACACAAGGCGGAAATGATTCTTTCGACCAACTGTGGTCAAGCCAGCGGTCTCTCGTTTTTGCTCGGTCAAACCAGCCGCTTTTTTATTTATTCCCCCCGTGTTGTTGTGAGCGTGTATTTAGCCTACTACTATCTATGGCGTAAACACACAGAGACGGCTCGGTGCAAATCATAATAGAGACAGTGAGCGAACAGTGCTGGCTGCGGCAGCTACGCAGTGGGACACAGTGTAACCAAGTGATTAATTTATTGACGAGGAAAACACCACACAATAAACAGTGCTGTGCTCACATTTTCACCAAAACACAAGACTCTTGCCGAGGTGACCATAGACATTATATTGGAATTTATAATGTCTATGGTCGTGGATGGTCAACACTTCTTCTTCTTCTTCTTTTATTTCCGGCAGACTAGGCAAGGGCGGGGCACTGCTGCCCCCGCCGATTAAAAACAACAGTAGGCTATAAGCGGAAATGATGTACGAGCTGATTTCCATACAGCGCGGGGAATTCGAATCCGGATCGCAAACGCGCATAGAAGACGCATTGTTAAGGCCAGGTGTGAACAAGCATATTACATTTACATATAACGATCGGATTCCTCAGAACCACATATTAATGCCAGGTGGAAACAGGGTCTGAGAGTGAGTGAGTGAGTGAGTGAGTGAGTGAGTGAGTGAGTGAGTGAGTGAGTGAGTGAGTGAGTGAGTGAGTGAGTGTGTATTCAGATTGGATTTCATTCTGTGTCAGAGATCGATAAAGGACACCATGACACCGTGAAATGTTTCGTCTTTTGTCTTACAAAAATTAAAAAAAAAATTAATAAATAAAAAATCTATATAGCCTATATAAATAAAATAATAATATTTATAGAAATAAAAAAAATCCTAAAATAAAATCGATATACATTAAAAAAAATCTATATAACAACTTGAAAAAAAAATTAAAAATATGAAAAATTTAAATGAAAAAATAAATTAATAAAAAAAAATTCTTGTCTTACCATCGACTCTAAACGTCATCAGCAGAGCGGTTGCTATGACGGCCAAACAGCAGGAAGAAGGAGCGGCCATCTTGGAAGCAGAAACACTGGACTGTCAATCAGACGGGTTGCCAGGTCAGCTGGGCAGAAGGGTTGCCAGATCTCACACGCGGAAGAAAAAAAATAACCAGGCCTAGAAAAACAAGCAACAATATGTAAATACTTCAAGTTGAATTTTTATTTATTTTTTAATCTCAAAACAAAGTAAAAAAAAGTTTATAATGCAAATATTAGG
>NW_027648603.1:0-7500 GCF_949987685.1 Ammodytes marinus
ATAACTTGGAAAAACACTGTGACCAACCATGTGTGTTTGGTTATTAAAAGTCATTAGACCAGGACGGGTTATGTACATGTTACCTTATAGTCCAGGCAAAATAGCGTTTTTCGACAGACAAATTGTAAAAGAATTTTTTTCAGCTCAGATAATTTCTATGAGGTGTCCAGAACAACATACTAAAAGTCCTAAGAAATCCTAGTTGAGGAAATATGTTTAATTCTCATCAATCCGAGATGTGTGCCAATAAGGCGAGACACAATAAATCCCATAGGGCTATTTTTTCCTTTAGTCCTATCAAAATGAAACTTTACACAATGAAAGTATCCATGATAATTAACATTTTTTGTATTGCAAGTTTCTTTGAAAATTAATTGTAATATGCAAATGAGCTATACACTAATCGTACACGCCCAAAATAAACCCAAATAGGCTTAATTTTTTCCTTTACTCCTACCACAATAAAACTTTACATAGTAAAAGTATACTAGAAAAGTCACTTTTTTTGTATTACAAGTTGCTTTTTAAATGCATTTGAATATGCACATGAGCTCCACACTTATTGAATATCCAATCATCCTACTGCCAATGGGTGATGGCGATGCTGTTTTTAGACTGGCCTCTAACCTGAAAAACTGCCTGGCTTACCTGCCAGGGGTATAACAGGTGCCTCTCATGAATTAGATTAACCCCTCCCTTAGCTAGTGTAATTTTTTACTTTTTTCAGTGCCATTCCCTTTCCTATGCCAAATAGACGAGACTGAAATGGCATGGATAGAGGAGATTGTCAGACACCTTGGGACCAAGTAACTCCTTTGTCTACTTTATGCACCATACAGTGCTGCTTGAAAGTATGTGAACCCCTTGAGCCTTTATGAATTTTATTTATCAATACCAGTATTTTTTATATGAAATAACAGATTTTTGTTTATCAATTAAACATTTTTCTTTTCCAGAAATCAATTGATAAAACAGATTTAAAAAAATGATTTGCCAACTTTTGTATGTGAAAAAGTTTGTGAACCCTGAGCTGCATTGGTAATCAGGTGGGCCAAATTTGTGATGAAATGGACCAATGTAATAAAGAAATTGGGTGGCACTAGATAAAACAAAGATCAAACCAGGTCAGTGTAGGCCCACCAAAGTGAACCCATACAGATCAGACTTGCCAAAAGTGAAAGACAATCTCAGAGGATCTCAGGAAGAGAGATGTGATGTTGCACATTTGTCTGGGGACAGCTATCAATTAATTTATTTGGTTCTTGTGCCATAAACAGCTTGTGTGCATTAAGATCAGCATGATGAAACAAGAGTACTAGCAAGTCTGTGTCATCACCTACTGAGACTGTGTCTTTTGTTCTGGCAGAGGCAATGGCAGTTTGGACAATGAGCACATCTGCATCGTGCTTTGTATGGTTTGTGATACACCATTTTTTGTCTTACAAGTTTCTTTGAAAATGAATTTTAATATGCAAATGAGCTATACACTTATCAAATATAGGCTACCCAAATTATATCCGCATAGGCTTAATTTGAACCTTTACTCCTACCACATTAAAACTTTACACAATGAAAGTCTACATGAAAAGTAAAACCTTTGTATTATAAGTTAACTTATAATGGTCAAGGCTTTCCAGAAGGGGTTGGAACGTCAGAACAGGGGTCACATCATACTGCAGAGCTTGAGTTGCCACAAACCTCAATGTTGAGTATATGCAGGATTCATCACTGGGATCAAGATCAATCATTGGAAGGAATGTTACTGAAGCTCTCCCAGGGTGTTCATCTAGAAGATGCAGGATCTGCATCATACCAGACCATGATGGCCTTTGAGAGTGAAGGAGGAGGGTTGTCTTCCACAAAACATCCAGCTGTGATGTTTTGTTATCTGCTGGCAACAGAGCCAGTGGCTGATACACAATAGGTTCACGTATAGGAGGAATCATAAAGTACTGAATGTGTATGCGACCAACTGCAGCAATATCTGCAGCAGTCACTTGGATCTTTAAAAGAAAAAATTAAGCTTATGCGAATATATTTTGGGTAGCCTATATTTGATTAGAGTATAGCTAATTTGCATATTAAAATCAATTTTCAAAGATAAAAATGGAATATCACAAACCATGCAAAGCACGATGCAGATGTGCTCATTGTCCAAACTGCTATTGCCTCTGCCAGAACAAAAGACACAGTCTCAGTAGGTGATGACACAGACTTGTCAGAACTCTTGTTGCATCATGCTGATCTGAATGCACAGGAGCCGTTTATGGCACAAGAACCAAAGAAAGCAACAAAAACAAGACGGATATGGTGCATAAAGTAGACAAAGGAGTTACTTGGTCCCAAGGTGTGTGACAATCTCTTCTTTCTCCATGCCATTTCAGGCTGTGATTCTACGTCTCGTCTATTTGGCATAGGAAAGGGAATGGCACTAGCCTGGAAATCCAGACCTGCCACTAGGCGCTGGCAAGTTAAATGTGCTGCGCCTGTTGGTCTGGGCACTCTCCATTGAAGCTCATTAAATATGTCAAGAAATCCTGAGCTACATTTCAATTGGTTCTATCTGATATGGGCGGGCCAGAGCCCTATGTATGGTGCTCTGGGGCGGACGTAAACGGATGACGACAGTGCGCCGTCGAAGCCGTGATAGTAAACATCAAAGATAGCTGCGGATATGTTGTTTGAGTTTGAGACGGCTTTGGCCTCGACCCTTTACAATTTGGAAGACGGCACTTAATCTTTCATTAGCAAGTAAGAGGAATATTCTGTTTTGCAGACGACCACGGCAAAAGTTAAATTTAACAGTTAATCCCGCTGTTCGCTAAATGAACGGGGCTTAATACGGCACATTGTTCATTGCTCTGATTGGTTGTAGTGCTATCAAATTGCGTGCAGTGGCATTTGAAGAGACAAATCTAATTCATGAGAGGCACCCCTGGCAGGTAAGCCAGGCAGTTTTTCAGGTTTGAGGCCAGTCTAAAAGCAGCATTGCCATCACCCATTGGTAGTAGGATGATTGGATATTCAATAAGTGTGGAGCTGATGTGCATATTCAAATTCATTTAAAAAGAAACTTGTAATACAAAAAAAGTGACTTTTCAAGTATACTTTTACTATGTAAAGTTTTATTGTGGTAGGAGTAAAGGAAAAAATTAAGCCTATTTGGGTTTATTTTGGGCGTGTACGATTAGTGTATAGCTCATTTGCATATTAAAATTCATTTTCAAAGAAACTTGTAATACAATTTGTTTTTATTTTCATGGATACTTTCATTGTGTAAAGTTTCATTTTGATAGGACTAAAGGAAAAAAATAGCCCCATTGGGATTTATTGGTGTTTCGCCTTATTGGCACACATCTCGGATTGATGAGAATTAAACATATTTCCTCAACTAGGATTTCTTAGGACTTTTAGTATGTTGTTCTGGACACCTCATAGAAATTATCTGAGCTGAAAAAAATTCTTTTACAATTTGTCTGTTTTTTGGCCCAAAAATGGGTTACTTTGCCTGGCCTATTAAGTGATTTTGTATTTCACCAATAGAGATATTGTGGTGTAGACTAACATGGCTTTAACATCTGTATTTTAAGACCGAAACCTCTCAGCCCCGGGGGGGGGGGACCTACAAAACCTCTCAGCCCCGGGGGGGGGGGGGGGGGGACCTACAAAACCTCTCAGCCCCGGGGGGGGGGGGGGGGGGGGGGGACCTACAAAACCTCTCAGCCCCAGGGCCTAGTGGCAGGTACAAGCAGCCCTGACTGCATTAATCACACAGAGATGTAACAGGAAACACTGTCTATTAATAATGAATTTCCTGTTGTCAGATTCAAACAGTTTCTAGATTAGACAGTTAGTCATCTCTGCTCTGGGTTTAATGAGAGAGAGAGAGAGAGAGAGAGAGAGAGAGAGAGAGAGAGAGAGAGAGAGAGAGAGAGAGAGAGAGAGAGAGAGAGAGAGAGAGAGAGAGAGAGAGAGAGAGAGAGAGAGAGAGAGAGAGAGAGAGAGAGAGAGAGAGAGAGAGAGAGAGAGAGAGAGAGAGAGAGAGAGAGAGTGATATGATATATTGTTATATGATGAATATTTTTACTTCTAGTATTATAATTTGATGATGTGCTTTGGCAATATTGTACAATACTGTAACTTTCATGCCAATAAAACCAATTTCAATTGAATTGAATTGATAGAGAGATAGATAGATAGAGAGAGAGAGTGACAGACAGACAGACAGAGAGACAGACAGACAGACAGACAGACAGATGTGACCAGATGTATAAAAATAATTTATTTTCAGGGTTTTAAAGATTCCACCAAAGGCTTTCAATCAACTTCTTACATGGTACAATAAATGTTTCTAAATTAATTGAACAATTTAGAAAATCATTAAAATCATTTTGCTTTTTTGTCATTTATGATTTTTACTTCAGAACATGTGTTATGACAGAATGTGTTATGACAGAATGTGTTAAAGTGACAAACAGTAAAGTTGAATAATGTACAGGCCTAGATATGACTACTACTAATACCATGTGTTATATATACCCTAACCCTATAAGTACAGGCCTAGATGTGACTACTGCTGATACCATGTGTTATATAAACCCTAACCCTATAAGTACAGGCCTAGATGTGACTACTACTAATACCATGTGTTATATATACCCTAACCCTATAAGTACAGGCCTAGATGTGACTACTGCTGATACCATGTGTTATATATAACACATGGTATTAGTAGTAGTCATATCTAACCCTAACCCTATAAGTACAGGCCTAGATATGACTACTACTAATACCATGTGTTATATATAACACATGGTATTAGTAGTAGTCATATCTAACCCTAACCCTATAAGCCAAATAAAAGCATTTATAACAACACCATTTTCATTTCCACCACAGTTCCTTCATCACATTGAAAAGTGGTGGAAATGAACCCTCTCCCCCTAACCCTCTAACCCTCTAACCCTCTCACCCTCTAACCCTCTAACCCTCTCACCCTCTCACCTCCTAACCCTCTAACCCTCTAACCCTCTAACCCTCTAACCCTCTAACCCTCTAACCCTCTCACCCTAACCCTCTAACCCTCTCACCCTAACCCTCTCACCCTCTCACCTCCTAACCCTCTAACCCTCTAACCCTCTCACCCTCTAACCCTCTAACCCCCTAACCCTCTAACCCTCTCACCCTCTCACCCTCTAACCCTCTAACCTCCTAACCCTCTCACCCTCTAACCCCCTAACCCTCTCACCCTCTCACCCTCTCACCCTCTAACCTCCTAACCCTCTCACCCTCTAACCCTCTAACCCCCTAACCCTCTCACCCTCTCACCCTCTCACCCTCTCACCCTCTAACCTCCTAACCCTCTCACCCTCTAACCCTCTAACCCCCTAACCCTCTCACCCTCTCACCCTCTCACCCTCTAACCTCCTAACCCTCTCACCCTCTAACCCTCTAACCCCCTAACCCTCTCACCCTCTCACCCTCTAACCCCCTAACCCTCTCACCCTCTAACCCTCTAACCCTCTAACCCTCTCACCCTCTCACCCTCTAACCCTCTAACCCTCTAACCCTCTCACCCTCTCACCCTCTCACCCTCTAACCCTCTAACTCTCTCACCCTCTCACCCTCTAACCTCCTAACCCTCTGGAACACTGTTTGAAGTTAGAAAGCTTCCTGAAAAGTTACTGTTTCACTGTTGTTGTTTACAGCAGCAGGGCCCACAGTTTGGTTCACAAACATATTCTAGTCTTATGTTTGGTTCCAGGTTCCTGTTTTTTTTTAAAGATATTTTTTTTTTGTCATTTTTATGCTTTATTGATAGTGTAGAGACAGAGTTGAAATGGGGCAGAGAGGGGAGTGACATGCAGAGAACGACCGCGGGCTGGAATCGAACCCGGGTCCGCTGCTGGCCGAGGCCCATAGGGGGGACGCCCTACCAACTGAGCTAAGGGCCCATGGGGGGGGGGACGCCCTACCAACTGAGCTAAGGGCACATGGGGGGGGGGACGCCCTACCAACTGAGCTAAGGGCCCATGGGGGGGGGGGGGGACGCCCTACCAACTGAGCTAAGGGCCCATGGGGGGGGGGGGGGATGCCCTACCAACTGAGCTAAGGGCCCATGGGGGGGGGGGGACGCCCTACCAACTGAGCTAAGGGCCCATGGGGGGGACGCCCTACCAACTGAGCTAAGGGCCCATGGGGGGGGGGGACGCCCTACCAACTGAGCTAAGGGCCCATGGGGGGGGCGCCCTACCAACTGAGCTAAGGGCCCATGGGGGGGGGGACGCCCTACCAACTGAGCTAACGGCGCCCCCTCTGGGTTCCCGGTTTAATAAACAAAGTGAAGTCAGAGGAAAACTGAAAAACTTTATTGGTAAAAGAAATATGAAAATATAAAATGGTATAAATATAATGTGTTTGATTATATGGCTGTTTGTGTGTGTGTGTGTGTGTGTGTCTCTGACTGTGTGTGTGTGTGTGTGTGTGTGTGTGCGTGCGTGCGTGCGTGCGTGCGTGCGTGCGTGTGTGTGTGTGTGCTATGCTAACAGCTACATTCAAACAGAAGTCAGAGAGTCGATGACATCATCCTCAGCAGCTTCCTTCAGTCACGATCAAAATGTCGGAATTTCTCTCCCTGAAAAATAGAAACAAATATGTTTGATAGATGGATAGATAGATAGATAGATAGATAGATAGATAGATAGGTAGGTAGGTAGGTAGATAGATGGATGGATGGATGGATGGATGGATGGATGGATGGATGGATGGATGGATGGATGGATGGATGGATGGATGGATGGATGGATGGATGGATGGATGGATGGATGGATGGATGGATGGATGGATGGATGGATGGATGGATGGATGGATGGATGGATGGATAGATAGATAGATAGATAGATAGATAGATAGATAGATAGATAGATAGATAGATAGATAGATAGATAGATAGATAGATAGATAGATAGATAGATAGATAGATAGATAGATAGATAGATAGATAGATAATACCAATTGGACTATTTTTAGACAATTTAGGAATAAGTGCACAGCCCTGGTCAGGAAAGCCAAATCCGAATATTACCTTGAATTAATCTCCGACTGCTACTCTAACCCTGCACTATTTTGGAAAGCTGTGAACTATAATAAAAACAATTCTAGCACAGTTCCCACTCAGATCAAATTAAATGGTCACACTCTCAATGATCAAAAAGAGATTGGCTTAGCTTTTAATAAACATTTTGTAGCTGCTGGTCAACTCTTTCAAAATGGAGGTTGTACACCTTCTACAACCAGTAGTAACGTACCGCCTGTCTCTCAAACTCCTATTTTCAGCCTTGATCTTCTTCCCACAAGTGTTGTTGTAGATGCGCTCCTCGCCATCAACCCCAAGAAGTACATGAGAGAGGACAATTTGGACCCGTTTTCAATCAAGCTTTCGACACATATAATATCAAAACAAATAACCCATATTTTTAATCTTTCCATCTCCTCTGGAAT
>NW_027648603.1:12500-17500 GCF_949987685.1 Ammodytes marinus
GTGTGTGTGTGTGTGTGTGTGTGTGTGTGTGTCTCTCTCTCTCTTTCTGTGTGTGTGTGTGTGTGTGTGTGTGTGTGTGTGTGTGTGTCTCTCTCTCTCTTTCTGTGTGTGTGTGTGTCTCTCTCTCTCTTTCTGTGTGTGTGTGTGTCTCTCTCTCTCTGTCTGTGTGTGTGTGTGTGTGTGTGTGTGTGTGTGTGTGTGTGTGTGTGTGTGTGTGTGTGTGTGTGTGTGTGTGTCTCTCTCTCGCTGTCTGTGTGTGTGTGTGTGTGTGTGTGTGTGTGTGTGTGTGTGTGTCTCTCTCGCTGTCTGTCTGTGTGTGTGTGTGTGTCTCTGTGTGTGTGTGTCTCTGTGTGTCTGTGTGTGTGTGTGTGTGTGTGTCTCTGTGTGTGTGTGTTGTTGTGACGGCCTCTCTCTCTCTTTGTTCCTTCTCTAATCCTGGATCAACATTCTGTCTGTCGCTGACGCTGCACAAACCATAGAAGAAGAAAAACAAGTTTATCTTCCATAACATGTCTTCTTTCATACTAGCATAACCCGAAGGTCCAACATGTACATTCAGGTGTTTATTTATTCCTAAAAACATGATGAAATACATTTTTAAGACCTGTACATTGTATGTTTTGATTTATAACATTAAAGAATAAAACTTTGGACTCTAACATGTTGTTAAAAGACGGTGTGGATCCTCTGGCAGCATCTGAAGTCTTCCTGCATCCACACTATTCACACTTTACTTTAGTATTACCATGTAATCACCAGGGGCCTATCCGAAAAGTCCAATCTCCTAACCTATAAGCCTCCTTTCCTATACCTTAACCCCTAAACGTCATCGGGGTTAAGGAGAGATGAAAGGTGCTTCCTATCGAACATAGGAAAGGACAGCACTGTTTCAAATGAATTCGACTCCACTTTTCCTAACCGACGTCATTGCGCGACGGCGAGTATTGCTGACGTGAGTCACTAGCGTGAAACTACACTATAGCCTATTCTCCGAAAATGGACTACAACAAGCGCTCGTTTGATCCATGCGTTCTTTTCATATTGATTTTAATCAGGTTGTCGCCAACAGAGTGAGAATCACTCCCATATATCCCAATTCACATGTGGAATAAAAAGAGGCTACACTTGTGTTGATGTTGAAATGAACTGCCCCCAGTAACTTCATTAAATGTGAAGTTGGTATTTTATTTTCTTATGGTGTAAATTATGTGCTACGAAAATAACTATTATGATGTTGGTCTTTTATGAGTTCTTTATTATCTTTAGCCTGTGTGTGTGTGCGTGTGTGTGTGTGTGTGTGTGTGTGGGGGGGGGGGTATTTTGTTTTAGCCGAGTTAAATCTTCCTCTCCTCTCCTCTCTTCTGTTTTACCTCTCGTTCGTATTCGTGTAGAGTCG
This sequence comes from Ammodytes marinus, assembly GCF_949987685.1. Taxonomy (NCBI): domain Eukaryota; kingdom Metazoa; phylum Chordata; class Actinopteri; order Uranoscopiformes; family Ammodytidae; genus Ammodytes; species Ammodytes marinus. Next base: position 13,897 of record NW_027648603.1, read on the forward strand.
GTAAACTCCGGCGGTGGCCTGTTGCTTTAAATCTTGCCGCCGTAAAGGATTATGGGATACCACTATCTCCTTTCCTTTAGCATAGGTTGGTCAGGAGTAACCTATGCTAAAGGAGGGTTAAAGGATCAATCGAGGCTCCTTTCCTATGCCTTTCCTAAGCATTTGGAGAATTCGGATCACCTATCCGCCGAGTACTTCCGGTTCATCTCGATAGGAAAGGAAATTTCCTATGCAAAAAAAAGTTTTCGGATAGGCCCCTGGTCAATGATCAAACTCCTTCGTGATTTTCTCTACTTATGACATCTATTGCAGTATGTCCGTCCTGGGAGAGGGATCCCTTACTCTGTCAACTCTCCCTGAGATTTCTTCAATTTTTTTTTTATTCCCGGTAAAGGGTTTTTACTGGGAGTTTTTTCTCAGCCGAGCTAAGGGTGTAAGGGCAGGGTGTCTTATTGTATCATATTGTATGGAATGTAAAGCCCACTGAGGCAAATGTATTTGTGATTTTGGGCTATACAAATAAAACTGATTTTATTTTATTTTATTTTTATTTAAAAGGAAATAAAGATTTGACCTCTGGCTTCATCCAACATCTAGTTTAGGTTTTTAAAGAAATGCAAATGTGCACAGAATCAGTTAGATATTAAATCGCCAAATTTGTATATTTATTAAAAACAAAATCTTTATTGCAGCTTTGAGAATAAAACTAAGGCTAAATCAACTGTGTCCATGGGAGAGACAGACAGGGAGAGAGAGAGACTGACAGGGAGACAGACAGACAGACAGACAGACGGGGAGAGAGACAGACAGACAGACAGACAGACAGACGGACAGACAGACAGACAGACAGGGAGAGACAGACAGGGAGAGAGAGAGACTGACAGGGAGACAGAGAGACTGACAGGGAGAGAGACAGGAAGACAGACAGACAGAGAGAGACAGGGAGAGAGAGAGACAGACAGACAGACAGACAGACAGACAGACAGACAGACAGACAGACAGACAGACAGACAGACAGACAGAGAGAGAGACAGACAGACAGACAGACAGACAGACAGACAGACAGACAGACAGATCAGAACCATGATGAAGATATCAAAGACCTGGGGCCTATTTCAGGTAGCTGGTTTTACATACTCTGGGTTTAACCCTGCGCTCTGAGTTGGTAAACTCAGAGCGCAGGGTTGATAAGCAACTCTGGGTTTTGGGTTTCAGAACAGTGGATCAGCGTTGGGTTAATCAACTCTGAGCGTGTTCACTCTGGGTGGAGCGTGTGCATAAAAGCCATCGTCAATGGATCGCTGATAACATGATTCACCATGGAAACAGAAGAAACAAATGATTGATCCTCCCACTTCTCCACTTCTCAAAAAAGAAAAAAAGAAATCTCCGCTCCTCCCACTAGAGTTAGAAATATTAACGAATGAGCTTATGGTAGCCTATGGAGAAGAATTAACGGGATATTGTCTCATAACTCTGATCTAATCTCCTCGGCAATTCAGAAAAAAAACAGAGCAAACATTTTTTGTCAAGATAATCATTTCGCTTCCGTATGAGAAGCCATAGTCTATCTTAAAAAGTTACCCATATCAGCTGTAAAGTAATAAAGCTGGCGCGGCACATTGCTGACAGTGGCTAAAGCCTACTGTGCAGCAAACAGAACAGACTGTCGCTTCTTTTAAATGGGGAGTGAAATATATTAACGTTAAGACACATTAGGTGACAGTTTCCATTGAAGAGCCTGATTGATTTATTACCAGATCCATTTTCCTCAAGTGATCACAGTTTAAATTATTATATCATTTTTATATTCATATTAGGCTATTTAACGAGGCTTGTCTGTGACTTTAGGATCGCACAAGTGAACTACAACGATCGCGTGCAGCCGCAGCGTTACATGAATCCACCTGACATAAATCTGTTCAGTGGCACAGACGTTAAAAAACATACAATAGGCTACAAATAGGTTTATTAATCTGAATATAGAGCATGTCACGATGTGTAAGGTGGCCGCCTATATGAACGGACCGAGGGCTGAGAACAAGGCTACTGATCAGATAAATGATCGGTCAAACGTAAAATCCTCAGGAAATGATAAAAACATCCCGATGGAGATTTCTATAGAGTGATTTTGCTTCAAACTGTACAGGGACGTGTGTGACAGTGACACTCTTTCTTCAGTCGGAGCTGCAGCGTAAAGTGAAAACAAACTCGGGTAGGTCTAACCACCTATCCAGCAGGTTAGACCCACGGCGTATGTTGCCGCAGTAACTGACTCTCGGTTGCACTGAACCTGCTACCTGAAACGGAAAACCCTGAGTTTCCACCAACTCAGAGCGAACAAACTCTGGGTTGCCTCAAAACCAGCTACCTGAAACAGGCCCCTGAGCTATTTAGTACTTTTTTCTTGAATCATTTTTGGAAGCACAGAATAACTAAAAAGCAGAAAGTACAGGTTTAAAAAATGCCAATAATCCCTTTTCCCGAAGCTCCTTCTCTCTTTGAAGTTTATTTTATTTAATGACTGAATAAAAGCCCCTGATCTTCGTGGCCCTTTTTATTTTTTTTATTTAAAAAAAAAAAAAAATTATTTGTTTGTTTGTTTTTCTATCCACTTACTTATTTATCTGTTTATTTTTTACTCATTTTTTATTTTTTTCTCTTGGTTAAATGTCCGTTAGAAACATAAACGCTGTTGCTACATACTCCGGGACAGTTGGTGGCGCTATGCACCAGGAAACGCATGGTTGCAATCCGCCAATAGACTAAACGAAGAAGAAGACAGAAGAGGAGGCGGTAGTGACGTATATCTCCTGAGGCGCGCGGTGCAGTCAGCTCAGAGTTTGATTTTCATTTAATCTGAAATTTCTGGATTTAAAAAAAACTTTGAGACGTGAGAATCATGTTCGACCAGGAAGAAGGTGAGCCCGGAAGCGCTGTGACCTTTACCTGCAGGCTAGTAGCATGCTAACGCTAGCGACGTTCAGTTTACTGGCGAAGCTGCTGCCAGTATAATACTGTAAATTTACAGTGAAAAGTTTTACAGTGTACTAGAGACTGGATACACACTAGATAACCCTACTAGAGACTGGATACACACTAAATAACCCTACTAGAGACTGGATACACACTAGATAACCCTACTAGAGACAGGATACACACTAAATAACCCTACTAGAGACTGGATACACACTAAATAACCCTACTAGAGACTGGATACACACTAGATAACCCTACTAGAGACAGGATACACACTAAATAACCCTACTAGAGACTGGATACACACTAGATAACCCTACTAGAGACTGGATACACACTAAATAACCCTACTAGAGACTGGATACACACTAACCCTACTAGAGACTGGATACACACTAGATAACCCTACTAGAGACTGGATACACACTAGATAACCCTACTAGAGACTGGATACACACTAGATAACCCTACTATGCTAGATGCTAAACCTTAAGAAATAAACGTATTGATAACATTAGCATCATGGTGCGCCACGGACAAGTTTCCATAACAGAGTGTGTGTGTGTGTGTGTGTGTGTGTGTGTGTGTGTGTGTGTGTGTGTGTGTGTGTGTGTGTGTGTGTGTG
>NW_027648603.1:22500-45000 GCF_949987685.1 Ammodytes marinus
CAGTAGAAAAGCAGGAATGTTCAAAATGTTTCAGATTGAGCACAGCGGAGTGTAACTGTTTCAAACATAATCCATCCTATAAACCCTTTGTGTGCCAAATGGTGACAAGATTGGGTTTTGATATTAAACAGTTTTGTCTGGATTATATTTCCTGAGTCGTTCCACATGTACCTGCTACTTGTGTCTGGGTGTGGTTGTGAAAAGTATTTGGACCCCATGAAAAAACAGGTTGGGTACCTTTTGTAGTTCTTCTACATTCTTTGACATACGTCTTCAGGTTGACACGACCAGCCAGGTCTGACCAGTTTTTCAGAAAGCTGGCCAATCGACCAACCAGCCGGATCCTACCACAATGAAGCTGACGAGCAGCATCATCCTGTTTTAATCATTGTAACCACCAAGGTCCTGCTTTCTGTATTGTTTCTAAAAATAAAAAATAAAAATAGACCTTAAAAAGTTCTTAATGCAAAGAAAGATACAAGGCACAAAGAAGTTGGAAATAACTGAAGGAACAGATTTGTGTTCAAAGATTAAGAACTGTTTTGAAATGATTTCAGTAATGTTTTTAGTAATTTTGCAATGAAAGCAGAATGAACTAAGCCTAAATGTTGCAACCAAACATAGGCCAACTTTATAGTTTTGAAGGTAGGTTGGTTTGGTTATTCATGTAGAGAACCGCCTTTTTTTTTTTGTGTGTGAAGAATTTGTTGTTGATGTTGTTTTTTAAGTGTTATTTATTTCAACAATACCACCAAAAGATTTCAAATGATTTATTGTCATGTGCAGAAATAAAAAAAGTGCAATATTTGGTGCAATCAATTAGTGTAAATGTATCTTATACCAGAAACTAGTAGCATAGAAAACGTGCAAATTGTGAAAAAACTTTTAGTTTGCTTTAGTGAATACTAAAGAAGAGCAATGTCTCTGTGTGAACTGATTATTTTTTAGAGATCTGCTGATCTGTTAAACAATTGTGTGAGTGTAAGGGAATCAAAATAAATTGGTCTGCTGGGTTAAGTCAGAAATGTGCTACTATTGTAAAATAATAATGAGCCCTTGCTCCCCCAACTGTCCCTGCAAGTTCCTGGTTGATGAGATAGTTAGTCTCTTTACAAATACATGTATGTGTTTATTGAGGGATGAGCGCACTCACACGCATTGATACGCGTAAAGCATGGGTAAGGGGGGGTGGGGGGGAATTGACTGGTTGTTAAGGCGATGGGGGGGGGGGGGGGGGTTTGGTACCTGATACCAATCCTCAAGTATGAAGAACTCTTTGAATTAACTTGAAAAACGTCATGAGATCCAACGCTTACAGGAAATGACAAAGAAAAAAACATGTCCACGTGCGTTGCCAGTGCCGATAGCTAAAGCAACACAAAAAGCTTTCGTAGCCTCGCCACATTGCAAACTATTCAATATCTATTCAGAGTTGGGTGTTTACACAGAGCTGCGGCTCCGCTTAAGGCCATTTAAAAAGCAGTAGAAAAGCAGGAATGTTCAAAATGTTTCAGATTGAGCACAGCGGAGCGTAACTGTTTAAAACATAATCCATCCTATAAACCCTTTGTGTGCCAAATGGTGATGAGATTGGGTTTTGATATTAAACAGTTTTGGCTGGATTATATTTCCTGAGTCGTTCTACATGTACCTGCTACTTGTGTCTGGGTGTGGTTGTGAAAAGTATTTGGACCCCATGAAAAAACAGGTTGGGTACCTTTTGTAGTTCTTCTACATTCTTTGACATAAGTCTTCAGGTTGACACAGCCAGCCAGGTCTGACCAGTTTTTCAGAAACCTGGCCAATCGACCAACCAGCCGGGTCATACCACAATGAAGCTGACGAGCAGCATCATCCTGTTTTAATCATTGTAACCACCAAGGTCCTGCTTTCTGTATTGTTTCTAAAAATAAAAAATAAAAATAGACCTTAAAAAGTTCTTAATGCAAAGAAAGATACAAGGCACAAAGAAGTTGGAAATAACTGAAGGAACAGATTTGTGTTCAAAGATTAAGAACTGTTTTGAAATTATTTCAGTAATGTTTTCAGTAATTTTGCAATGAAAGCAGAATGAACTAAGCCTAAATGTTGCAACCAAACATAGGCCAACTTTATAGTTTTGAAGGTAGGTTGGTTTGGTTATTCATGTAGAGAACCGCCTTTTTTTTTTTTTTTGTGTGAAGAATTTGTTGTTGATGTTGTTTTTTAAGTGTTATTTATTTCAACAATACCACCAAAAGATTTCAAATGATTTATTGTCGTGCAGAAATAAGAAAAGTGCAATATTTGGTGGAGTCAATTAGTGTAAATGTATCTTATACCAGAAACTAGTAGCATAGAAAACGTGCAAATTGTGAAAAAACTTTTAGTTTGCTTTAGTGAATACTAAAGAAGATTAATGTCTCTGTGTGAACTGATTATTTTTTAGAGATCTGCTGATCTGTTAAACAATTGTGTGAGTGTAAGGGAATCAAAATAAATTGGTCTGCTGGGCTAAGTCAGAAATGTGCTACTATTGTAAAATAATAAGCCCTTGCTCCCCCAACTGTCCCTGCAAGTCCCTTGTTGATGAGATAGTTAGTCTCTCTACAAATACATGTATGTGTTTATTGAGGGATGAGCGCACTCACACGCATTGATACGCGTAAAGCATGGGTAAGGGGGGTGGGGGGGAATTGACTGGTTGTTAAGGCGATGGGGGGAGGGGGGGGGGGGTTTGGTACCTGATACCAATCCTCAAGTATGAAGAACTCTTTGAATTAACTTGAAAAACGTCATGAGATCCAACGCTTACAGGAAATGAGAAAGAAAAAAACATGTCCACGTGCGTTTCAGATTGAGCACAGCGGAGCGTAACTGTTTAAAACATAATCCATCCTATAAACCCTTTGTGTGCCAAATGGTGACGAGATTGGGTTTTGATATTAAACAGTTTTGGCTGGATTATATTTCCTGAGTCGTTCTACATGTACCTGCTACTTGTGTCTGGGTGTGGTTGTGAAAAGTATTTGGACCCCATGAAAAAACAGGCTGGGTACCTTTTGTAGTTCTTCTACATTCTTATAAACAGGACAAGCTAGTTACTCTGTAATTTTCCTGAGTCTACAAACAGGTTTTCAGGGGCCCAGCCAATTGTGTGGGCAGGCCTGACGTGCGCTACATGTTACAGGCATTGAGTTGAGACACACCCAGTGATCAATATAAGAGGTAAACTCCTTCCCATCTCAGACTGACAGCAGCGACCGCCGACATGACACCAGCCTTCATCATCCTCCTCTGCCTCGCGCTGACGGTATTTACACTTTTCAACTCCTTTGTGATTTTCTCTACTTATGACATCTATTGCAGGATGCCCAAGTGTATTTTTCTATACTTAAAGTATATTTGAAGTGTATTGAAAGTTTGCAAGTATATCAGCACCCTATGTACTTATTTAACCCTCCTGCACCACTGGGACCATTTTCTGCCTTTTGGCCTTTTTTTGTTTTGTTTTTTGAATAACTTTAGCTGTGCTTTTGTTAGCCTAATACATTTTGGCCAGGGTTAATTTTTATGCAGATCATTTCTGAATTTCTACTCAGCAACTTCATAGCACCTATAATAAAGGCAAGACCATTTTCGGCCCCCATTGACTTCCATTCAAAACGGCCTATTTTTCCAAATTTGATCCTGCTGACAAACCAGCATAAAATATATTTTTCTATTATTTTGTGCTTTCATCCTTGACAAAAGGCATCAACATTTGTGATTTTCACCCCAACTACTAGGTGGTTGATGTGTTGGTAGGGATACCAGTGTGTGGTGTATATGTAGATATTGAGAAATTATGGTTTGTGTGTGTGTACAGACAGCCAAACTTGTACGTAAAAAAATGCTCAATTTGAAAGCATTAAAATCGGTAAAAACCTATCTTTTTCAAACCATAGCCATGTTGACAGGCAAATGTAAATGTGATGATATTAGCTATGCATCCCAAACTTAAGACACCAACATTACACTTTTTACCCCCACTTAGCTGAATTATTCATTTACTTCAGCTTTTACTGATAAGACAAAATGCTCCCTAAAACAAAACAAGAAAAAAACATGATTTTCTATAATTTGTCATTTTTTAGAGTTGCAGACCTATACATAAAAAAAATTAGCAACACAAGAAAGATTAGGATCCATATGGATACCTAAGGGTTGTGTCTGTGTGTGTGTTGTGGAATTATTGTGTGTGCGTATGTGTGTGTCTTTGTGGGCTTTCAGGTGGCTGCTCACCCAGCATGCACAAAAGTTCATTGACACTCCCAAAACTGTGTACTCACTCACTCATGCTCACACACAAACTCTCACTCACTCTCACGCACGCACGCACACACGCACGCACGCACGCACGCACGCACGCACGCACGCACGCACGCATTATTGTATAGTGTTTTTATGGCAGTTAATTGGGAGTGGCTTCTTGTGGCCATTAGGGTCTCCTGTGTAACTATTTATTTGCAACTGAGCACGCGCAAAAACTAAACATACATCAAAATAAATGTTAGTGTAAATCATTCATATGTCCTAGACTCTAGTTATTCCACTTTAAAAAATCCAATCTGCATCTAATATATCATATTTTTTTTTGTTTTTAGGAAAAAAAATATACTAACTTAGACACAAAAATGGACTCTGGCTGGGCCACTGTAAAACGTTAATGTGTTTGTCCGCTCACCATTTCTTCACCACTCTTGCTTTGTGTTTTGGGTCGGAGGGGGCGCCCTTGCCCACTGCGCCACGGACACCCCCATCCTTTTTTTAACATAACATACGATCTAACATGAATCTATATGGGTCAATTAGAAAACCGTGGAAGAAATTGGAAATGTGACCACATATTTAAGAAGAGCCATCCATTTGACTCATCCTGTAAAGAAGGGAGACACAAGGAATAAAATATAAGCACATTTAAGCTAAAAAAAATGTGTTTTGCCTTTCAAAGTAAAATTTCCATGATCAAGGTTTTTTTATTATTGTATCGGAACAATTATAGACAAGTTTGAAAACATTTGACACATGTTTTAGTGCTTTGGTATGCTACACTTTGTGTCTATATAGTTAGCACGATGTCAGCCCTAAACTGCTGCATTATGCTTATTATCCACATTTCTGGAGTTGGGTGATTTGTGCCAAAGGGCCTAGGTGAGTTATAAGTAAGTAAGTAAGTAAAATGTATTTATAAAAGCACATTTATGACAGATTGCACTGTCCAAAGTGCTGTACATAGTGCATTCAGTAGGTAAACAATGAAGGTAAAATAACAATAACCAAAATAAAAGACATAAAGCCCATACATCCACATATAAACAAAGATAGTAGTGCAGAGGTAAGATAGTTAATGGGGAGGAAACACCAGGGTGTACAGATGGGTTTTGTCCCATGTCACTATAAACATTTTTTTTTCTCTTTTGGTTTTCTCCATGTAGGTTGATTCACAACCGGCCCCACCCGGCTCTGTGACGTTTTCCTGCGGCGGCACACAGTGCCCTTCTGGTCAGGACTGCCTCCTGGTGGACGGCACATCTCGCTGCATGGACCCGTGTGATCACTACACGCCGCTAGACGACGCCTGGAGAGCCACAGACCACACGTTTATATCAATCCCAAAATGCGACAAACGCACAAGACCCTGGCGGGGCTGGTACCGTCTGTTCCTCGGTAACAGCAGCGTTCAGATGCCAGAGAGATGCATTGAGCAACAGATGTGTGGAACTCATGCTCCACTGTGGCTGCAGACGCCCCACCCACTGCTCTCTGCAGGCATCATACAGGCCCAGGTCTGTGGCAGCTGGGGCGGAGGCTGCTGCCACTTCCAGCAAAACCCAATCCATGTGAAAGCCTGCCCAGGAAACTACTACGTCTACAAGTTCATAAAGCCCAAAATCTGCATTGTAGCATACTGTGCAGGTAAGCAACAAGTTCCTTCTATGCATCACACTCTGGTATCAAAGTTTAGCCAAAAGATAAGATCAAGATCCAGAGGCTTCAGCTGCTGAAGCACAAAGTTATAAGTCTAGTTCTTCAGACTGACAGTGAATGGAATCCTTATTGAATCAGGAGATGATCATGTCTTCAGGATAATTCAGACCTTTGGTACCGTCAGATTCTCTAGTGGACTCATTTGTTTTCTGCTCCTCATCAGATGTCAACACAAAGACACCTGTGTGTAACACCTGCACTGCAGCTCAGACCTGTGTGAGCGATGAGAATAGCGTCTGGAGGTGTGAAGGTGAGTCTGAGTGACCATGAAACATCCACCATTCCACATGGTTTACCATGATGGTTTTTACACAAAAAGAGTGTGGTGTAGGGGAGAACGGGGTAATGTGAGACACTTTTTACATTTGCTCCCCTCTAAGCGAGCTAAACTGATTTATCAGTAAAATGTACACATTTCCAATTAATTCAGGATGTATCCTAGCAATGGAAATTATCAGAATGTATTCAGGACAAAGGGCAGTGAAAATATGGTTGTTTTAAAAAAAAGTTTTCTTGGGTAAACTGAGACAGACTAGCGAAATCAAGGGCTGTAAACTGATCCACTTACTTTTTCCACTCTGAAACTACCATAACAACACATTTAGTAACAGTTAGAATCCTGACAGCTAGCTTGAAAACCACATATTCCAGAACTAATGTCGGACTAGTAACAGAATCATGGGGTTCGGTCAATCAAGCATGTTTTTTTTCATAAAAACTTGAAAGTTACTCTGATCAAATACAACATATAATTCATAATGTGTTAATTAACATTCAAATGACAGATTGAACCAGTTAGATTAAAACAGAGTCTGGGGGTCAGAACACAGGACCCTTAGAGCCAGTTTAGTGTCTGGGGGTCAGAGCAAAGGCAATCAGAAACAGCTTGTCAAACCATGCCCTTGCTGACACCCCTTCAACCATTCAACCCCCACCTCTGGACCGCAGTGTCTCTATTCAAACTAATCTCCTTGCTACCTAAAATATGATGGATTCATTAAAAGAGGGCACAGATACTGTCTCACTTTACCCCACAGCATTTGTCTCACTTTACCCTACAATCTGAGAAAAAACTACCTCTCGTAGCAATTCAGGCTAATCTTCAGTTAGCATCATCACATGTTTTCATATGTTGGTACTTCATCAACATGGTTGATCTAAGTTTTTCTACCTGAATCAATTTTCTTTGGCACAACAGTTGATTAAGTTGACAGCAAGAAAATGTACTTTTACATGCAAAAATAATATTTTTGTGAAAAAAACATGCTTACAACATCACCATGAGGTCCTCTCCCTCATGGCCAAGGGGAAATGGGAGGGGCTTGAAAACATAATGCTCACATGACCAAAAATGTGATCTGTTACCTAGATACAGGGGGTGTCTCACATTACCCTATGTCTCACATTAGCTCGTTCTCCCCTACAGTAAGCACAGTGCAGTTGGTTTTCATCACATATGCCCTGAGAAAGTATCAAAGCACTAATTTTATATCTTACAGAATGGTTGTATTTGTGTCCAACAAAAAGCTACATTTTCATCACAAGTAGCCTATCTTTACTCCGATTTGTACCAAACATAATAGGTATTTTCTTCCAGTGTGATAAGGAAATATGCATTTAAGGCATTACTTTTTTCCAACACCAACAGTTTATCCAGTGAGGCTGGTCGGCCCCACAAGCTGCTCTGGCAGAGTGGAAGTCTTCCATGACGGCCAGTGGGGGACAGTGTGTGACGACCACTGGGGGCTGAGAGATGCTGAAGTGGTCTGTAGACAGATGGGCTGTGGCAAGGCTGTGGAGGCTCCAGGAAGTGCACATTTTGGACGGGGAAGTGGACCAATCTGGCTAGATGATCTCCAGTGTTCAGGAACTGAGTCATCGCTAACAGACTGTGCACATCCGGGACTAGGCACACACAACTGTGGACATCAAGAAGACGCTGGCGTTACTTGTGAAGGTAAATGTCTATACATAGGGGAGAGTGGGGTGAAGTGAGCTAAAATGATTTATCAGTCAAATGTACATATTTCCCATTAATTTAGGATGTTTCCCATCAATGGAAATTATCAGAATGTATTCAGGATGAAGGGCAGTGAAAATATGGTTGTTTTAAAAAAAGTTTTCTTGTCTCTCACTTTACCCCAGCTTAGGGGTAAACTGAGACAGACCAGAGAAATCAAGGGGGTAAATTGATCCACTTACTTTTTCCACTCTGAAACTACAATAACAACACATGTTGTAACAGTTAGAATCCTGACAGCTAGCTTGAAAACCAAATATTCCAGAACTAATGTCGGACTAGTAACAGAATCATGGGGTTCGGTCAATCAAGCATGTTTTTTTTCATAAAAACTTGAAAGTTACTCTGATCAAATACAACATATAATTCATAATGTGTTAATTAACATTCAAATGACAGATTGAACCAGTTAGATTAAAACAGAGTCTGGGGGTCAGAACACAGGACCCTTAGAGCCAGTTTAGTGTCTGGGGGTCAGAGCAAAGGCAATCAGAAACAGCTTGTCAAACCATGCCCTTGCTGACACCCCTTCAACCATTCAACCCCCACCTCTGGACCGCAGTGTCTCTATTCAAACTAGTCTCCTTGCTACCTTAAATATGATGGATTCATTAAAAGAGGGCACAGATACTGTCTCACTTTACCCCACAGCATTTGTCTCACTTTACCCAACAATCTGAGAAAAAACTACCTCTCGTAGCAATTCAGGCTAATCTTCAGTTAGCATCATCACATGGTTTCATATGTTGTTACCTCGTCAACATGTACAGTATGATCTAAGTTTTTCTACCTGAATCAATTTTTTTTGGCACAACAGTTGATAAAGTTGACAGCAAGAAAATGTACTTTTACATGCAAAAATAATATTTTTGTGAAAAGAAACATGCTTACATCATCACCATGAGGTCCTCTCCCTCATGGCCAAGGGGAAATGGGAGGGGCTTGAAAACATAATGCTCACATGACCAAAAATGTGATCCGTTACCTAGATACAGGGGGTGTCTCACATTACCCGATGTCTCACATTAGCTCGTTCTCCCCTACAGTAAGCACAGTGCAGTTGGTTTTCATCACATATGACCTGAGAAAGTATCAAAGCACTAATTTGATATCTTATAGAATGGTTGTATTTGTGTCCGACAAAAAGCTACATTTTCATCACAAGTAGCCTATCTTTACTCCGATTTGTACCAAACATAATAGGTATTTTCTTCCAGTGTGATAAGGAAATATACATTTGAGGCATTACTTTTTTCCAACACCAACAGGTTATCCAGTGAGGCTGGTCGGCCCCACAAGCTGCTCTGGCAGAGTGGAAGTCTTCCATGACGGCCAGTGGGGGACAGTGTGTGACGACCACTGGGGGCTGAGAGATGCTGAAGTGGTCTGTAGACAGGTGGGCTGTGGCAGGGCTGTGGAGGCTCCAGGAAGTGCACATTTTGGACAGGGAAGTGGACAAATCTGGCTAGATAATGTTCAGTGTTCAGGAACTGAGTCATCACTATCAGACTGTGCACATCCGGGACTAGGCACACACAACTGTGGACATCAAGAAGACGCTGGCGTTACTTGTGAAGGTAAATGTCTATACATAGGGGAGAGTGGGGTGAAGTGAGCTAAAATGATTTATCAGTAAAATTTAGAGAGACGCCGAGATCGTTTTCCGGCATTTGGCAGTACCACGGCGACCACTGCCATACCATGGCTTGAGCCTTTCAGTAAACGGTAATGCCAGTCCAAAAGTGGTATTCTGCGACCGGCACGCCCCGCCTCCCCCCTATAATTTCACGACAGGTATTGCCTTTACGGCAGAGGCAGGTAAAGCTAAATATAGTTGGTCTTTATTCAAACTATATAACAACATAACGCCGTAAATAAATGGATTATTCATGTCTCTGGTCCTTTCCGTTGTAAGGATATGTGCGATCTGTTTGTTGTTGCTTTTGAAATGACAGATGCTTTATAAAACAGTCGGACTTGCTCCGGTCACGGTAGATAGCATAGCCTCCTGAGCAGGTCGATAACAGAGAATTAGCCCTGACTACAGAGGCAGGTTGCTATATATAGCAGGGGGTGATACTATTTGCCCAGTGCTCGCTTAGCTCAGCCGGTAGGGAGTTTGTTTTTGAAACAGTGGACCCGAGTTCGCGCCCCGCCCGGACTGTTTCTTTGACTAGACATTTAGAATTTTTTCACTATATTTTATCAAAGTAGGCCTACAGGTTCCTATCGTTTAACACTGATTCAGTGTCATAAACCTTTTTGTATTATTTGTGTGCCACTGTCACCTGCCATTTATACTAATAACAGTAGCCTACCTTACAAAGCATAACATTGTCATAAAATCATTAAAATCCTCCATCTTCATTAAATTGTTTCTTATTTATTTTACTTGAATTATAGTTTTCACACTTTTGACATTGTTAATGTAAGCTTCCATCATGTATTGCCAATCATATATTTGTTGGTATCAAAATGATTCTGCAGCTGGATCGAGTGGTATTTGCCAGTATGAACTGGTAAATACCACAGGATATGAGTGGCATGTCAGTGGAAAAACGGTAGGGGCCAGTAGGGAATGGTAAATACCATTAATATTAGTGGCATGCCACTTTTGTAAAATGGTACTACCATTTCAGAATGGCATCTCCACTGACAAGAAAATGTACTTTTACATGCAAAAATAATATTTTTGTGAAAAAAAACATGCTTACAACATCACCATGAGGTCCTCTCCCTCATGGCCAAGGGGAAATGGGAGGGGCTTGAAAACATAATGCTCACATGACCATAAATGTGATCCATTGCTTAGATACAGGGGGTGTCTCACATTACCCGATGTCTCACATTAGCTCGTTCTCCCCTACAGTAAGCACAGTGCAGTTGGTTTTCATCACATATGACCTGAGAAAGTATCAAAGCACTAATTTGATATCTTACAGAATGGTTGTATTTGTGTCCAATAAAAAGCTACATTTTCATCACAAGTAGCCTATCTTTACTCCGATTTGTACCAAACATAATAGGTATTTTCTTCCAGTGTGATAAGGAAATATACATTTAAGGCATTACTTTTTTCCAACACCAACAGGTTCTAGAGTGAGGCTGGTCGGCCCCACAAGCTGCTCTGGCAGAGTGGAAGTCTTCCATGACGGCCAGTGGGGGACAGTGTGTGACGACCACTGGGGGCTGAGAGATGCTGAAGTGGTCTGTAGACAGATGGGCTGTGGCAGGGCTGTGGAGGCTCCAGGAAGTGCACATTTTGGACGGGGAAGTGGACAAATCTGGCTAGATGATCTCCAGTGTTCAGGAACTGAGTCATCGCTAACAGACTGTGCACATCCGGGACTAGGCACACACAACTGTGGACATCATGAAGACGCTGGCGTTACTTGTGAAGGTAAATGTCTATGCATAGGGGAGAGTGGGGTGAAGTGAGCTAAAATGATTTATCAGTCAAATTTACACATTTCCCATTAATTCAGGATTTTTCCCATCAATGGAAATGATCAGAAATGATTCAGGATGAACGGCAGGGAAAATATGATTGTTTTCTTGTGTCTCACTTTACCCCATCTTAAGGGTAAAATGACACCGACCAGATAAATCAAGGGGTAAACTTCCTAAATAGTAGGGTTTGAATAGCAGTTGGAGATTAAATCAAGATAATAGTCAGATTTGGCTTTCCCAACCATTTTTTTGCATCTATTTCCGAGTTGTCTAAAAACAGTCCAATTTGAATTTTCTCCAGAGCGTCTAGCTAGAAACCAGGCTTTATTTCTCTCAGAAAATAAGTCGGAAAGTTCATTTGTGAACCAGGGGTTTGATCTATTTTTTACACACACACACACACACACACACACACACACACACACACACACACACACACACACACACACACAGGGGGTCTCACCTTTTATTTCGTTTCTTGATCAACAAATAATTTGAACATAAACATAAAAATCACACGTAGGCCTCGATGGGAAGGTAAAGGGGTGAGCAGATGGATAGTTTAATTTTTCCTATTTTTTTGTGTTTTTTTCCCTTCTTCTTTCCCTGTTATAATATGCTTGTAAAAAAAATAATAATAATTGAAAATTGAAATTGAAGCAGTTCGTTATTGCGTATAGATGTCAAGAGATATGCACAAATGCTTTAAATTAAAAAAATGTTACAAAAACTTCTTTTCTGTTTTCAGTTCTGGGGTAGGGCCTCCTCCGACCAGCTTGCTGCTGCTGTCGGACCAATCAGCTGTGAGTATTTTCTGTTATTTAAACAAATCTGTTCTTCATTGAAACAAGCCCTGCGTTCCAAATCGCATACTCTTTCCTTTTCATCTCCTACATACTACATCTGACCATTAAAAGAATCTAGTTAGGATGCAGTATGCTACAAGTGGGACATACTTTTACTTGTTTATTTCATCATAACATGGCGCCTTGATCTCCTCCTTGCTTTTATATCCGTCTCATCCCTGTTTGTTTTCTTACTGGGGCTCCGTTGATGTGACATCACTTATGGTGCGCACTGGATTGTGGGTCAGAATCGCCCAAATAGGACGCTGATTTTTAACACTTATAATCTCGCAGGATCTAGTAGACTTCCGGGTATTTCTAACCATACTAAATCCGGCCACAATAATCTGGACATCCTAAATCTTTTTTCTACCATACTAAATAGTAGAAAGTATGGGGATTGGAACACAGCCATGACCTTTATGTTCTGATGAATAAATGTTTCTCTGTGTTTGTGTCTTCAGGGTTTTGAGGAGCAGAAGACGACGTCGCGGCTTTTTACTTTTTTCATTTTAATCATTAACAGAAAATCAACGCTGATCAACTTAACCAGATATAATCACTAGACGGGTTTACATGAATAATAATAATATTAATAATGGATTGGATTTATATAGCGCTTTTCTGGGCACTCAAAGCGCTTTACAGGGTTCCAGGTTCACTTCATTCACACACAGTCATACCGGTGATGGAAGCGTGGCTGCCATTCAGCGCCCACGGCCCCTCAGACCACCACAAATATACAGCAGTCAGTCACATTCACACATGGACACTTATATTCAGATTAAAAACATTTTCGTCAAGACCAAAGCTAATCAAACCGTTCCATATAAAGTCATTAATCTGAATAAAATAGTAGGGTTAGTAAAATATTTCCATGTAAATGATTAAAGCCGATTACTTTCTGGCTATGTTGTTCTGAGCATGCTCACTAACTGGACCTCGTCGGATACAACATTTTTAATTCGAACTCAAATTATTTGATATTTAAGTATTATTGGAGGAATTGTAATGAAAGTCAGGAACAACTCACTTTTTTTGGCATTTTCAATCTTTATTAGAAAGTACAGAGTTGAAATGGGGAGACAGAGAGAGAGAGAGAGAGGGAGAGAGAGAGGGGGGATGACCTGCAGTAAAGGTCCACGGGTCGGATGTGAACCCGCGACCACTGCAAGGAAGGCTGGAGCCAATATGGTACGTGCTCTATCCACCACACCACCGGAGCGGCCCAGATTTGGGCATTTTACGATCTGATCCATTCATTGTATTAAACGTCCATGTAACCAGTAAAGTTTGAATCTGCAAACTGAATTAATTCATTTGGTTTGAAGAATTATAATCCATGTTATTAATCAATCAATTCGTATAAACAGTGTGAAATCAACCACACTTAAAGCTGATTACTATTTTTATTTTTGTGATGATTCAACAAAATTAAAATATATCTATTACACTTTCCATTGAGTCTGTTTTATATGTATTTACTTTTGTATTATGTATTATGTATTATGTATGCATTATGCAGAGCAACGCGGTTCCCAAGCCCAGCTGGGCAGGGAACCCTATTGATTTTGAACAGATTTATAATATACAGTATACATTTATCTCTGCGTAAACGTGGCTCCACAGCCCTAACCGTAAGTCTGTGTGATAAACTAACTAGCAGGGCGAGTACAGACCCCTGCACTCTATGCATACAAAACACTTAAACATGCACACCACTAGGTGGCGCTACAGCAAAGAAAACGCATTTGGGGTGTTACAACCTGGCTCAAAGGTCCTCATAAATCCAAAACTATTCAGCGTATGAAGAACAATCTTAAGAGATACAGTATGTTTGTCTTATTGGGTTGAAGATAGTCCAACAGTTTTCTAACATAACTACACAAGGGGGCGCCACAAACACGAGAAGTTAATCTCACAGCATACCATCGCTGGCCATACCGGGGATTTACCCTAAGAGACGGTCAAACTAAGACAAAGTGAGAAGGGATTATTAATATTTATTTTTTTAAACAACCCTAACCCTCAACTAAATGAATGGAATTCAATGTAAATAGCTGAAAGGTGGACTGGCTTGCTCCCCTTCATAATCCGTTTCTGTTCATCCCTGAATCAAATGCTTTGGTGGGTATAGTTGTAGGGCTGATGCCAATAGGCGGGGTAAGTTTCATGGACTTAGGACTTTCCTAGTGGGCGATAGTGACCCTACCCTAACCCTATAGAAAATGAATGGAATTCAATGTAAATAAATACAAAAATGGACTGGCTTGCTGTGAAAAGCAGCCCTTCTCAAATTCTGTTTCTGTTTATCCAAGCTTAAAACACTTTAGTGGGTATAGTCATAGGACTGATTTTAGTAAGTAGAGTAAGTCTTTTGGAATTAGGACTGTCCAAATGGGAGATAGCGACCCTACCCTAACCCTCAGAGAAATAATGGAAGTCAATGTAAATAGCCCACAAATTGACTGGCTTGCATTGAAAAGCACCCCCCCAAAAATCTGTTTCATCCCAGCAGCAAATACTTGTGTGGGTATAGTCGTAGGGCTGAGGCTAATACTTGGAGTTAGTTTCATGGGCGTCAGATAGCGACCCTAACACTGACTCTCACATTGCAGCTTACAATGTAAAGCTTTTCACAATGAACCTTGCTGGACTAATACAGATTCAATTGGTTCCACAGTTGTGACACTTTTTGACATGCGACTTGCAGGGCCAGTACAAACCGCTGATCTGTACACAAACAGTAACAGAAAAGTACACTGACTCGCCACTAGGTAGCGCTACAATCAAGGTGAATGCACAATTGACACACTATGGCCCAATCCCAAATGACTCCCTAGGCACTCCCACTCCGTGAGCGAGTGTCACTCGCTGTGGAGTCACACTCGCTGTGGAGTGCCACTCGATCATTAAGGGCGAGGGTATAACAACGGTGCAACTTTGGCAAGCCCTCGCCTCTGTCAGACGGAAACAGGAAGTTTTTTCAGTCTTTATTTCTCACCATAAAATAAAATTCCACCGCATTTATATTTTAAACAGCAATATATAAATTCGGTAACAATAAGAACCTTGTATTTCTTAGGCCTGTTTTGCTCGTCACTTTACCTTCAAGTCCTAGTTATCCTATAACCTGTACACAGAACATTTCAGAAAGGATATTGATTATAATCATATACAAAACATTAACCTGAAACACTCTTTAGCCTACACTCATAATAGGCTAATATACGCATGTGAGAATAAAATGTAGTATTGAATAAAAACAAACTCATGCTTCTTTGGCTGCATAATTTATTTGTTGTTAAACATTTTCTAACTGCATATTCTAAATGTTACCAGCTCAGTATGTGGAAAAACGGGTGGGTGTTTAAGCCGCTGTTTATCCTTTTAGTTTACATGCACAGCAGCATACAAAACCAGGGAAAAGAACAATAGTCTGCTAGGCACGTATTACACTTGTCATGATACGTTAATCTGCCAGTACGACCCGCGAATCGCGGCAGTTAATTAGCGTGCATAAATTATAATGCACTGCAAGGGTGGTCATAAATAAGAAAAGTCATGCGCTCCGGCTGACTGACGTCACCGCCTCTATTACTACCCCTCATCGGCTTTAAATAACAGTAACACAAATCTTACTAACAATATAAGGAAATAGGCTAATAATCACTGTCCCTTATTAACCTGTAGGCATTTTCTTCATCTGCTTCTTTTTATCTTTTGTCCACGGTCCTGAAAAAACACTAAAGGTAGACAAGTGGCATAGTCAATTCAACAAGTGTAAAATAACATGTTCGTTCCAATATGCTAAATTGTAGGCTACCCTCCGGTTCCGTCAATTAGGGCTATGCATAAAAATAATCAATCAAATGTCTGTTTGAGGTAAGAGCACGTTTAATTTATAATTCAGGAAACAAACTCCATGGAACTCTCATTTGTAAGTTGGCTCTTCCATTGCGAACATAATTGATTGGCGGACACCTGTGTCAAACGTAGGGCTGAGCCTCCATCGATGCAGACTCGGTGATCGAGGGCTTTATAACCCACTTACAATCAAGGCTTGGTGGTTTGGGACGGCACTCAATATGGCGGGCCCTCCCCGCGAACGCGCAAACGGAGGGATAGTGGATAGGGTTAGGGTGTAGGGGGTGGATCTAGATTGGGTTCGTTCACCTAGCGAAGAATAATAATACACAGTTTCCACCGGTTATGGTAGTAGACAGTAAAATAAGTTAGAAGATGAATGAAGCAACGAAGCTTTGTGTACATCTTCCGAAATCCGTCTCTTTAATTCACAATTATCACGAGTAGGTCAATCACATACAAATATAAACTCTTATAAATAAAACACAAAAAGTGCCACCACATTAAAATAAACAGTAAAACAGTTTAAAAGTGGGGTGAAAGACATTAACGTCTGACACATTAGGTGACAGTTTCCATTCTAGATCCTGATTGATTTTACCAGATCCCTTGTCCTCTAGTGATCACAGTTTTAATTATTATATAATTTCTATATTCATATTAAGCTAACGATCGATGCTCGTCTGTGACTTTGTGATGACGCAATTTGAACAGTAACGATCGCGTGCAGCCGCAGAATTACATTTAGCTGTTGTTGTTCAGTGGCTCAGACGTTAAAACTCCTGTTTATAAATAAATAATGGCCGCATATGAACGGCACGAGGGCTGAGAACTACGCTAACATCATCAGGAAATGATAAAAACATCCCGATGGAGATTTCTATGGAGTGATTTTGCTTTAAACTGTACAGGGTCGCGTTGTGGCAGTGACTCTTTCTTCAGTCGGAGCTGCAGCGTAAAGTGAAAACAAACTCAGAGTAGGTTACAATTCTGACCAATGAAATGAGTTCGGGGCGTGGCCCCATCATGGATTCCGGGTCTGCAGATAGGTTCTCTGTGAAAATCGCTGAGGTTGGGGCTTGGTCCACCCTCTGTCCCTTTGCTCTTTTATTCTGAAGTCTAACCGGAGGGTGTAGCACACTGACCGCTCCCCGCAAAGCTCAGTCACTAATCTGTGTTTGAGTTTGATGTTCGGAGCGTTAAATGATGTAATTCAGTTAAATTTACCTTCAAACACGGGTTAACATTAGATACAGGGTTAGGGGTTAGGGGTTAGGGTTATATACAGGGTTAGGGGTTAGGGGTTAGGGGTTAGGGTTATATACAGGGTTAGGGGTTAGGGGTTAGGGTTATATACAGGGTTAGGGGTTAGGGGTTAGGGTTATATACAGGGTTAGGGGTTAGGGTTATATACAGGGTTAGGGGTTAGGGGTTAGGGTTATATACAGGGTTAGGGGTTAGGGTTATATACAGGGTTAGGGGTTAGGGGTTAGGGTTATATACAGGGTTAGGGGTTAGGGGTTAGGGTTATATACAGGGTTAGGGGTTAGGGGTTAGGGGTTAGGAGTTAGGGGTTAGGGGTTAGAGGTTAGGGGTTAGGGTTATATACAGGGTTAGGGGTTAGGGGTTAGGGGTTAGGGGTTAGGGTTATATACAGGGTTAGGGGTTAGGGGTTAGGGTTATATACAGGGTTAGGGGTTAGGGGTTAGGGTTATATACAGGGTTAGGGGTTAGGGGTTAGGGGTTAGGGGTTAGGGTTATATACAGGGTTAGGGGTTAGGGGTTAGGGGTTAGGGTTATATACAGGGTTAGGGGTTAGGGGTTAGGGGTTAGGGTTAGGGGTTAGGGGTTAGGGGTTAGGGGTTAGGGGTTAGGGGTTAGGGTTAGGGGTTAGGGTTATATACAGTCTATGATTCAACACGGAACTGTTCCTGGAGGATTTAGAGTAACATAACAAACAGTGGGGGGCAGCAATACGCCATAGCTGCGTCAAGTCTGCCTAAAATCAAAGAAGAAGAAGAAGAAGAAGAAGAAGAAGAGGGGTTGCGTTCCGAATCACATACTTTCTACTATATGGTATGTAGAAAAAAGATTTAGGATGTCCTGATTCTTGTGGCCTTATTTAGGATGGTTAGAAGTACCCGGATGTCCTACTTCATGCGGCCAAGATTGTTAGTGTTGAAAACTGCATCCTATTTGGGCGATTCTGACCCACAATCCAGTGCGCACGTGAAGTGACGTCACTGACGAAGCCTCCGTATGAAAACAAACGGGGATGCATCACTTGTTTCATTGACCCCAAGTTTTCCCTTTGTGTTGAACATGTATTGTTTCACACCTCCAGTCAAACAAACCAATGTTTTATCATAAACCTTATTATTTTATTAGCTAAATGGCATATTCATAAATGTAAGTACTCTAATCAGAAACCGCTTTTTATTGTGTTTGAAAAAGAAACCGAGCAATATATGGAAAATATTCTATACTCTAAAACTAAGAAAGCGATCAGAACACTTTATGTCATTTATATAATGTTTTTATTTAATGTAATGCTGCTTTATTTTTGTATCTGTATTTTAATATAGGCCTATCGGCCAGTTCTAAGCTACCCCCTGGCGGCTGTTGTATTGCTTATTGTCAATAAAATGTAATTAAAAAAAAAAATGGGGATGCAACGGATATAAAAGCAAGAGGAAAGATCAAGGAGCCATGTTATGATGAAATAAGAGAGTAAAAGTATGTCCCCATAGTATGCCTACTGCATCCTAACTAGATTCTTTTTATGGTCGGATGTAGTATGTAGAATAGAGAGAAGAAAGAGGAGAAGATTCGGAACGCAACCACGGAACTGTTTAGTTATGTTGCTGCTCTTATTGTGGTGGTCTGGGCGGAAGGTGCAGCGCGCTAACCCGTCCCCAGACAGAGCTTCCGGTGTCATGGCGGAGTTCGGCCGCGCGGCTCTGCTCGCGGCTCTGCTGCTGTTCTCCGCCCTCACGCTGCGAGACGTGTATCTGGGCAGAACCGCGCTGCAGGCCCAAAGCCCCGAGCTTTCCCAGGACGCCCTGCCGGACTCAGAGCCCGGCAGGGCGGCCAAGGCGTCTCAGTACACGGCGCAAGTGCTGCGGTTCCAATACTGGTGAGTGTTAGCTAGCAGGCTAACAGCTAGGAAAGATGGAGTCAGTGATTCTGGTGAACGCTCATCAGAGAATATCTCCTCGTGATCCTCTACCTGTCTGTCTGTCCGTCTGTCTGTCTGTGTTAATACACAGCCTGTCTGTCTGTCCGTCTGTCTGTGTTAATACACAGCCTGTCTGTCTGTCTGTCTGTCTGTCTGTGTTAATACACAGCCTGTCTGTCTGTCTGTCTGTCCGTCCGTGTTAATACACAGCCTGTCTGTCTGTCTGTGTTAATACACAGCCTGTCTGTCTGTCTGTCTGTCTGTCTGTGTTAATACACAGCCTGTCTGTCTGTCTGTCTGTCTGTCCGTGTTAATACACAGCCTGTCTGTCTGTCTGTCCGTGTTAATACACAGCCTGTCTGTAGGGTTTTATAGTAGTGTGTTATAATATGCCTGTCTCTCTATATATGCCTGTCTCTCTCTCAGTGTGTTATAATGTGCCTGTCTCTCTCTATATGCCTGTCTCTCTCTCAGTGTGTTATAATGTGCCTGTCTCTCTCTATATGCCTGTCTCCAGAGGTGGGCAGAGTAGCCAAAAAATGTACTCAAGTAAAAGTAAGTTACTTTAAGATTATAATTACTAGGGATGCACCGAAATGAAAATTCTTGGCCGAAACCGAAACCGAATAAAATTAAACAGTTGGCCGAAACCGAATACCGAAAGAGGCTTTTGCAGTTTTGTTTATTTATTTTGCCACTTCTTTCAACATTGCATACATGAACTCCCAAATGTTCTCCTCAAACATAGCCTACAACTAAAAATCAACCCTAAATAAATAAACAGTAAAACCTTCAAATCTAAGAGTAAAATTAACATTTTACTAGGAATGTGATTGTGAACCACTCATTGATTTGTACCTTGACTTATATGAGGAAGAATCTACAAAAAGATCGACTTATTGCCTTTTTTTCTTTTCTTTTTTTGCAATGCAGTGCAGGTTGAGTTGCTCTAAAAAACGCACCACAGCTCCCACCGTAATGTTCAGACTTCAGAATTTGCATCAAAGCCCTGATCATAACAATGAGAGGCTTTAAACGATGTCCATGCTTAGGAGGTGATTGTAACTTTTTCGGCTGTAGACTGAAACTAACGGGGGGAGGCGGCTCACTGGACATATATTTAGTTACGCTGTCAGTTTGCCGAGATGGCTCTGTATTCCATGGACATATAAAGAAATGTATTCAGGCTCGAGCAATGCAATCAGATCGCAGTGCCCCCCCCCCTCTCTCCCACAGCGCTAACGGACAATATGATTATCATTTTCGCCGTCAAACCAGATTTTTTTTGCGCTGCGGCTCTCACCGGCGAGGTGTCAGTGAATGACACCGTTACCAACCGTTAGTTTCACTGGGTGAATCGCTGCTTCGCTCGCGCAAGGCTTTTGTGTTTCTAATGTGATAAAACATCAGTCTTGGACGAGCGTTTTATCTTAATGCTGCTTAAAGCATTGCAATGCGCCGTGTTTCATCCAGTTTGAAAACATGCTCCCACACTGGACTCTGACATAATCATGCACGCAGCCTACAGACTGCTCCTGCTGCGCGCTCCCGACCAGACGTGGACTCGCATACACGGTTACGTCTCTCTTTACTTCCATTTCCTGGTTTGCAAGCGCGCAGCTCTTTTAAAAAAATATTTCCTTATTGTCATTTAGTTTGTCAATATTCGGTACTTTTGTTCGGCCTTTTAACTGTTTCGGGCCGAAACCGAAAATGACTTATTTTGACATTTTCGGCCGAACCTTTTCGGTGGCCGAATGTTCGGTGCATCCCTAATAATTACTCAAGTAGAAGTAAAAGTACTCATAAAAAGTATTACTCGAGTAAGAGTAAAAAAGTATGCAGTGAAAAGACTACTCAAGTACTCAAGAGTACAAGTAGGCCTACTGAATTACTCCAGATTTATTTTTGAAATATACAGAGCAACACAAATGGTACAGAATAGACACGAACATAATATAAAACAGCAATGTTCAAATAAAGATATGTTAAATAACATCATTTTAAATAAAACAATAAATAAGGTATTTAAAAATCAAATGAATAACCCTTGAACTCAAACAATAATACATTAATTATCTGCCAAATTAAATACATCACCCTTCAAATACAATGATAATAAATTAGGCTTGTCCAAAATTATATTAATTAAAACCAAAACACTTATAACACTGTTGCAATTGTTTTGCACATACACATTTTAAAACAAATTCCTACAATATGTCACTGGCCCTGAGAAAATGATCTAGGTTGTGTTTAGCCCCAAAAATATAAAACACAAAATTAAACTTTGTTACACATCAAAACATAGGTGGTTACTGCGGCAACGTGCAGGCTCACACAACAGAGAGAGAAAAAGAAACTTCACTAAACAGGCTGACTGACGTGACGGCGCTAACTGACAGTTATATCATTCACACTGAATAAAACACAACTTAAAACAGTATAAGAAATAACAATCGCTTATCTTGTTGTTAACCCACCGGTCTCCTCACTAGCAGTGTGTGTAGTATGGAGCAGGGGTGGACTGGGACAAAAATTCAGCCCTGGCATTTTTGGCCATGGCAGCCCACCATGATTATTTATACGATATGCGGAGGCAGGGGCGTTGCACCAAATTCTGGGCCCCTATACAGGAAGTCCTGATGGGCCCTCTGAGAGGCGGTCTTACAACACAAACATGTAAAAGCTATGTTTGTCTATAGTCCAAAACGTATGAGTGACTGGTCACTCTCTGAGCCAGATAACAACACAATGTTTCTATTGATGAATGACCAAATCATTACGCGTACTTGAACACAACCCCTGGTCTAATGACTCTTAATAATCATGCACACACACAGTGTTTCTCACAGGAATTTGGGAGACTGTGTCGTGGACCCTGGACCTTCTAGGAGGGTCCGGGGGAATGCTCCCCCGGAAGATTTTTTTTCAAATGTTAAAGTAAAATTCATCAATCTGGTGCACTTTGAAGAGAAAACTAAGGATAAATCAACTGTTTCCTATGTAAGCTATTTAGTAGGCTATTATTTGCTGGAATAATTTATAGACACAGAATGACCAAAAAGCAGAAAGAAGAAATGTACATGTTTAAAAAAATCCAGTCAGCTTCGGGAATTTTTTTCCTTTGT
>NW_027648603.1:52500-57500 GCF_949987685.1 Ammodytes marinus
CTGTGTATGCGAGTCCACGTCTGTTTGTGAGCGCGCAGCAGGAGCAGTTTGTAAGGCGCGTGCATGAAAATGTCAGAGTCCAGTGTGGGAGCATTCTTTCAAACTGGATGAAACACGGCGCAGACAGTGCAATGCTTAATGCAGCATGAAGTTAAAACGCTCGTCCAAGACTGATGTTTAATCACCATAGAAACACAAAAGCCTTGCGCGAGCGAAGCAGCGATTCACCCGGTGAAACTCTGTGACAGTGTGACAGTTGGTAACGGTGTCATTCACAGTGACACCTCGCCGGTGAGGGCCGCCGCGCAAAAAACTTTAGTTTGACATCTAAAATGATAACCGGAGATATCCTGTCCGTTGGCGCTGTTGGGGGAAAAGGCTCCTACGGTCTGATTGCATTTCTCGAGCCTGAATACAGTGAGCCGCCTCCCCCCGTTAGTTTCAGTCTACAGACGAAAAGGTTACAATCACCTCCTGAGCATGGACATCGTTTAAAGCCTCTCATTGTTATGATCATTAGGCTTTGATGCACATTCTGAAGTCTGAACATTACGGTGGTGCACTTTTTTTTTTAGAGCAACTCAACCTGCACTGCAAAAAATGAAGAAAGGCAATAAGTCGATCTTTTTGTAGATTCATCCTCATATAAGTCAAGGTACAAATCAGTGAGTGGTTCACGATCACATTTGTAGTAAAATATTAATTTTACCCCTAGATTTGAAGGTTTTACTGTTTATTTATTTAGGGCTTTGTAGTTGAATTGGCAAAATAAATAAACAAAACTGCAAAGTCCTCTTTCGGTTTCGGCCTTTCGTCCAACAATTTAATTTTATTCGGTTTCGGCCAAGAATTTTAATTTGGTGCATCCCTAACCCTACCTGTCTCTCTCTCTACCTGTCTCTCCCCCCTCCCTCTCTCTCTCTCTCTCTCTCTCTCTCTCTCTCCCTGTGTTAACCCTAACCTTACCTCTCTCTCTCTGTATTAACCTGTCTCTCTCCCCTCGCTCTCTCTCCCTCTCTCTCTGTATTAACCTGTCTCTCTCCCCTCGCTCTCTCTCCCTCTCTCTCTGTATTAACCTGTCTCTCTCCCCTCGCTCTCTCTCTCTCTCTCTTTCCCTGTGTTAACCCTAACCTTACCTGTCTCTCTCTCTCCCCTCTCTCTCTCTCCCCCCTACCTGTCTCCCCCTACCTGTCTCCCCCCTCCCTCCCTCTCTCTCTCTCTCCCTGTGTTAACCCTAACCTTACCTGTCTCTCTCTCCCCCTACCTGTCTCTCTCTCCCCCTACCCGTCTCTCCCTACCTGTCTCTCTCTCCCCCCTACCTGTCTCTCTCTCTCTCCCCTACATGTCTCTCCTTACCTGTCTCTCTCTCCCCCCTACCTGTCTCTCTGTCCCCAGGTGTGCTCTGTGCCCTGTCTCAGTGGTTTGTTAACCCTAACCCTACCTGTCTCTCTCCCCCACCTGTCTCTCTCTCCCCTAACCCTAACCGTACCTGTCTCTCTCTCTGTATTAACCCTACCTGTCTCTCTCTCTGTATTAACCCTACCTGTCTCTCTCTCTCCCCCCTACCTGTCTCTCCCTACCTGTCTCTCTGTCCCCCCTCCCTCTCTCTCCCCTAACCCTAACCTTACCTGTCTCTCTCTCCCCCCTCTCTCTCTCTCCCCTAACCCTAACCTTACCTGTCTCTCTCTCTGTATTAACCTTACCTGTCTCTCTCTCCCCCCTCTCTCTCTCTCCCCTAACCCCCCTCCCTCTCTCTCCCCTAACCCTAACCCCCCTCCCTCTCTCTCCCCTAACCCTAACCCTACCTGTCTCTCTCTCTGTATTAACCTTACCTGTCTCTCTCTCTGTATTAACCTGTCTCTCTCTCCCCTGTACAGGTGTTGCTGTGTCTCAGTGGATTCGCTCCTCGTGGCCCCCTAACCCTAACCCCCCTCCCTCTCTCTCCCCTAACCCTAACCCCCCTCCCTCTCTCTCCCCTAACCCTAACCCCCCTCCCTCTCTCTCCCCTAACCCTAACCCTACCTGTCTCTCTCTCTGTATTAACCTTACCTGTCTCTCTCTCCCCCCTCCCTCTTTCTCCCCTAACCCTAACCCTACCTGTCTCTCTCTCTGTATTAACCTTACCTGTCTCTCTCTCCCCCCTAACCCTAACCCTACCTGTCTCTCTCTCTGTATTAACCTGTCTGTCTCTCCCCTGTACAGGTGTTGCTGTGTCTCAGTGGATTCGCTCCTCGTGGCCCCCTAACCCTAACCCCCCTCCCTCTCTCTCCCCTAACCCTAACCCCCCTCCCTCTCTCTCCCCTAACCCCCTACCTGTCTCCCTCTCTCTGTATTAACCTTACCTGTCTCTCTCTCTGTATTAACCTTACCTGTCTCTCTCTCTGTATTAACCTTACCTGTCTCTCTCTGTATTAACCCTACCTGTCTCTCTCTCCCCAGGTGTTGCTGTGTCTCAGTGGATTCGCTCCTCGTGGCCCCCTAACCCTAACCCCCCTCCCTCTCTCTCCCCTAACCCTAACCCCCCTCCCTCTCTCTCCCCTAACCCTAACCCCCCTACCTGTCTCTCTCTCTGTATTAACCCTACCTGTCTCTCTCTCCCCAGGTGTTGCTGTGTCTCAGTGGATTCGCTCCTCGTGGCTTTATGAAAGTTTGTCCTTAAAGCAGAATCTGTTTGGACCGACCGGATGTCCCCGTGCCCGCAGCGAGCGCTCCTCTGCCGTCTACCCACAATGCACTGCTGCCTCTGGACCCACAATGCACTGCTGCCTCTGGACCCACAATGCACTGCTGCCTCTGGACCCACAATGCACTGCTGCCTCTGGACCCACAATGCACTGCTGCCTCTGGACCCACAATGCACTGCTGCCTCTGGACCCACAATGCACTGCTGCCTCTGGACCCACAATGCACTGCTGCCTCTGGACCCACAATGCACTGCTGCCTCTGGACCCACAATGCACTGCTGCCTCTGGACCCACAATGCACTGCTGCCTCTGGACCCACAATGCACTGCTCCCTCTGCCGACCCACACCCTGCGTTCCAAATCACATACTTTTTCTTTTTACTTTACTACATACTAAAGTACAGAAGAGTTTTAGGGCCTCAGGAGATGGAGCATACTACAATTGACCTGCATGTATTGGGGCATACTAAATCTTTTTCTGGCATACTGAATAGTAGGGAAGTATGGGGATCATACTGAATAGTAGGGAAGTATGGGAATCATACTGAATAGTAGGGAAGTATGGGAATCATACTGAATAGTAGGGAAGTATGGGAATCATACTGAATAGTAGGGAAGTATGGGGACTGGAACACAGGGACAATGCATCTGTTCTGTTTATTTATTTAGTTTGGTCGCTGTTAGCTTCATGCTAACTAGCAGAAAAGTAACAAATGAGTTGAAAGGATTTTAACGTGTGAACAGAAAGTGACCTGTGTTTAGTTCATAGATATAGGGTTATAGATATATAGTTAGGTTAGTCTGTGTGTTAGGTTAGGGTCTGTGTGTGTACATCTGTGTGTTAGGTTAGGTAACCTTGGTAACCATTAAACAACTGGATCTGTGATTAAACATGATGTCACAAGTTTCTATTCATTGGTTTTTAATGTTTTGGTTTTAAAGGTGCAGTGTGTAATATGACATCATCAAGTAAGTTCTACAAAGTTCTAGAATGCAACGCTCCCTGGGTAACCCCAACCCTTTAGAATAATAACAGAAGCTACAGTGGCCTTCAAGGACAAGAACAATTCTAAATGTTAAACAATGCACCTGATGACATTCCAACCATGACGTTTCCAAAATGGTGGCGCACATGTCTTGGTCCATGGTATGGAAAATACGGAGATATAAAAGACCCTTTCTAAGGGAAAAAATTATAATAAAATAAAAAAATTCAGCTATTATGCACTAAATTAAATGTACTTATGGATATTATAATTACTTTCTACAAAGTCTGCTAGGAAATAAAACCCAAAATTCTACACACTGCAGGTTTAAGTCTATTGAATCATTTGGTCACAAGGGTTTAGAGTCATAACCCTTTTATATTCTATCTGTGGTTCAGAGTAATGACACTGTGTTCATAACCCTTTTATATGGTTAGGGTTAGGGTATCTATGGGTCAGAGTAATGACACTGTGTTCATAACCCTTTTATATGGTTAGGGTATCTGGTTCAGAGTAATGACACTGTGTTCCAAATCACACACTCTTTCTTGTTACCACACACTGAAGAACAGAAGAGTTTCAGAGCCACAGACAGGAGAGAATAAACCACTAATAGTTCATCGTTTACGTTCAAATACAGTAAAAGTAACAGTGACGTGATTACAGTCAACACGAGACAGCTGATCGGGGGGCGGAAGCGTCACTAGTGATTCGGTCCCGGCCCAGAGGCCATCTGGGATTCTAACTCTTAACAGGAACTGGGAAACCAGACTGCTTACCACCATTGGACCCTAAATTAACCTCAGCTGGTAATGTATGCTTCACTACCAAAACCAGGAATAATAATCGTAACATTCGCTCTTCATTCCAGAAAGATGTCACCAGTACCCCCAATGTTGTTCCCTATTGGTCTAATTTTGTTGACAACCTAGATTGTGGAAGCATCTGGAACCTTCCGTACAAATACCTCCTTACGAATAAAGTAAGAGAAGTCTCCTTCAAAGTCACACAGGCATTATCTGCTTCGGTTTAAGCTCGACATATGTGTTAACTGTTCTTTATGTGGAACATGTCCCGAAACAATGGTGCACCTGTTCTGGCATTGTCCCTTCACTAAAACTTTTTGGAAAGATCTTTCCCGTTATATCACTGATAAAATTGACTCTGATTTTTCTTTATTTTGGATGTACTGTTTGGTTTCTATGACAACAAAAGTCAAAAACTGAAAGTATTATACTTAATTAATTTGTTGATCATTTTAGGAAAATTCCATATTCATAAATCCAAATTTAGTAACTCAAAACCTTCATTCGTAGCCTTTGGCGGAAAC
>NW_027648603.1:62500-65000 GCF_949987685.1 Ammodytes marinus
TCTGCTTTTACGTCTAATGTCCAGCTTGGTGAAAATAGTAGCCAGCCGAGATCCCGCCCCTCCAAGGGGGGTCCGGGGGTATGCCCCCCCGGCAGGGCTGTACAGTGCGACAGTTTTGATCGCATTTGCTACTGAAATTGATGACGTGCGATGATGAATACAAGTCCACTCGCACTAGTGCTAGTTGCTAATGAGCAGATGCTGTCTCTTTGAGACACAGAGGAGAGATGCACAACACTGCGCAACACTAAAGTCAACAGTAGTCGACATTAACACTCTCCAAATGCGGTCTAAGGCAAGTAAGTTATTGAGTCCACCTTCCACTTTGGCTGGTGAAAGATGTGTGCTCCGGACCTGTACTTGTGCTGCGATTCCAGCGTCTAATAAACTTCACCAACGGTAATAACCGGAAGGAGATCACCGCAGTTAAGTTAGCGCGTGTGCAAACAGAACATTTCCTGTGCGCCTTCACATTAAAAGCCTGTTAATAGCCAAACGTGAGTTGACTTTTATTTTGAAGCCGGTAAGAACAGGAAGTTAGCGCTTCACAGCCCTGCAGTGCTCTAGCTAGAAAGGCAACTCATTCAGCTGCAGAGAAAAGTCAACAGTAGTCTAAAAACAAAGTTTGAAATAAGCCACTGAAGAACAACTTCCAACACATTCACAACAACCTATTTATCTTATCCTAAATTGTACCAATATGTATACTTATTTATTTAATAGGCTATGTGTTTTAAAGTTTGGTTTTAATTAACAGAAAGACATTTACCAAAAATGTACAAAAAATATATAGATATTAATTTAATGGGGAGAAATTATTCTGAATCAGCAAAAAATTGCAATTGGCAGGTTAGATTATTTTGTCTAAATTGCAATCAGTGCACCCCTATTCATTTTTCTACAATTATTACTGCACACACTAGGATATGATATTAACTGAGAATTTCAAATGAGATCAAGATGACAGGCTAACAGGTGATTAGAGCGAAATGCATGGGTTAAGGTTATGCAAGTTTTCGATCATATTTTGTGTGCTACTGAATTTATTTTTGTGCTACTGATTATTTTTGCTTGCTAGCACCAGTGCTACCACCTAAAAAAATAAGCGTACAGCCCTGCCCCCCGGGAGATTTTTTTAAGTTTTTAAAGTGAAATGCATGAATCTGGTAGCCTGGCATTCCCAGACCTGCCACTAGGCGCTGGCAAATTAAATTTGCTGCGCGTGTTGGTCTGGAGACGCTCCGTTGAAGCTTATCAAGACTACCAGAAATCTGGTATAACGTTTCAATTGGTTCTATCTAATATGGGCGCGCCAGAGCCCTTTATATGGTGCTCTGGGGAGGACGTAACCGGATGACGACAGTGACGTGCATGCGACGTCGAAGCCGTGATAGTAAACATCAAAGATGGCTGCGGATATGTTGTGTGAGTTTGAGACTGCTTTGGCCTCGACCCTTAACGAATTGGAAGACGGGACTCATAGCTTTCACTAGCAAGTAAGTGGAATGTTCTGTTTTGCCGACCGACAACGGCAAACGTTTAATTGAACAGTTTAACAGCTGTTCGCTAAACGAACGGGGCTTACGTCACTTGTGCATCGCTCTGATTGGTTGTAGTGCTATCCAACTGCGTGCAGTGGCATTTGAAATGCACGAGTAGGAGCCGCCCCTAGAGTTGGAAATTACTATTGATCGTCGCCAGACCCTCTATCGTTCAAGATATCAGGGTCAGGATTTCCAGGCTATGAATCTGGTGCACTTTGAGAGGGAAATTAAGAGGCTAAAGCTGAAGAATTTTGTATGAAAAAAAATGTAAACACTGTGTCAGATGAATTAGAAGCTATTGGAGAAGGACACATGGATTTTCCATAATAATATTAATTTAAATTAAAATATTATGCAGGGTCCTCTGGGATGGCCTTGGTGCTCTTTTTCTTTTATGGGACATATTTCTCTGTAATATAATGAATGCATTTAGATTATTTAAAAATTAAAAGCGCCATATTACATTATAGTTTTTAAAATGTGCCAAGGGCCAATCAATCAGTTTTGACACCCCTGCACTAGTGGGTTAACTAAGAAATGCAAAAAAAAAAAAAAATTCAAAGGGCCATATTGCATTATATTTTTAAAATCGGCCGCGGGCCAATAAAAAGCGGGCCCGCGGGCCGTAGTTTGGACACCCCTGGTCTAGCATAAAATGAGGGAAAATTAATTTGTGTTTTTGGTGTCTGACGGTGTTGACACAAAATAAGGAATGGCAAGGTAAAAACCCCATTTTGATAAAAAGGATAAAAGCTGGGAGGTTGTATCAAAGCTTAGCTCAGTAGCTTAGTTTATGTTGGATACAAACATGTAATTTAATTTGCCTAAACATAGGGTTTGTATTTCTTCAACATTGCACCCTGTTTTGTCCCACTTCTCAAGAATCACTGATATATAGGGTTAGGGTTATTATACATATGTTTATAATGTTCGGAGCCTCCACGGGGAATCCTCAG
>NW_027648603.1:75000-180429 GCF_949987685.1 Ammodytes marinus
ACACACACACACACACACACACACACACACACACACACACACGCACGCACTCACACTCCCACACACACACACACACACACACACACACACACACGCACACACGCACGCACTCGCACGCACGCACGCACACACTCACACACACTCCCACACACACACACACACACACACACACGCACACACACGCACACACGCACGCACTCCCACACACGCACGCACGCACGCACACACTCACACACACTCCCACACACACACACACACGCACTCCCACACACGCACGCACGCACACACTCACACACACTCCCACACACACACACACACGCACACACGCACGCACTCCTACACACGCACGCACACATGCACACACACACACGCACTCCCGCACAGACACAGGCACGCACGCACGCACACACACACACAGGCTGTATCCCGTTACAGAGACCGCCTCCTTGGTAGGACGCGGTCTATGAAGGCTATAGCCTGTGAAGGCCGATTCCAAGGCCAACGAGCCTTGTTAAACGAGACGGTCTCCGCAGGTCTCCGTTTCACTCCGTTTACGAGCATTTCCGGTTTGCGTAACAAGCCGTTGCCTTGCGTGACGACTCGCCGCTTCCTGTATAGGAATACGTTTACAAATGGCTGGGTTAAGGTAACCCTGACCCACCACTGCAAGGTTTCAATCACTTACACAGAAGATAATGCTTTTTAAAGATGAGCTGGGGATGCTCATGTTTCAACAATCTAAATTTAACTGTATGGGATATTCAAAATAAGTCAGATTTAACATGAATTCGTGATGTATGTGCTTTTAAACAAGTTAAAGCGGTGATGCTCATCAACTTTCAACAATACTTTAACTGTGGCACATACTGAACCCCATTCTGTCATGAACCGTCACTTCTCCTCCGTCCATAACAGAGGAACTACTGGGATAACTGGGGAGGGTGATTGGGTGTTACTCTTCCACATGCCCACTGTATAATGGGAGGACACCCTTCAAAATAACCACAGTACACGTGTGTTGTGGATGTGTGTACAATGGTTCTTTATTGATTGGTCAAACATGTTTTTCATTTGGCTTCCATACATGTTTGGGTTTGAGGTTAGGTCAAAGTTCAAACACAGATTTTGTTTTCAGTCAATATTTCCCTCTGATGTTTAGTAATAAAAACCACACACTGCGGAATGCCTCTGGTTACCTAGGTTACCTAACCCTAACACAGGATGGAAGAGTTCACCAACTAACTAAAGCAAATAGAAACTTCCATTAAGCTTCTGTTAAAAGCTTTGCTCATTAAAGTGTTTGTGTGAAGATGTGAAGTCATTTGGCTCCACCTGGTGTCCACTGTGTAGAACTGCCTCAGGCCCATAGAGCAGGGACAGTTCAAACACTCTCCACTCTTAGAACTATACAGTATATTTATGTAAATATTCTGACCCTTTTCTCTAACAAGAGAAAGGTTTAAATGAGAACCATGTTTCCATTACAACACATGTTGTTCCAGTGATTTGATATTTCCAGTTTGACTCTAAATGTTTCTGTATTTGTCTGAGGAAGGTGAAGCAGGATGCACATCCCAAACAACCAGTAAGAGACATTTATGTTCCACTGTGTGTGAATGTGTGTGAAAGAGTTCTGCTTCTCGCTGCCTTAACTGGGACATATGGGTCTATATTTCACTCTTATATTTCAGAGGAGAAGCTTTTGTTTCTGCTTGCTGCCTGTGTGATGGTTGTTCCTGTGTGATGGTTGTTCCTGTGTGATGGTTGTTTCTGCTTGCTGCCTGTGTGATGGTTGTTTCTGCTTGCTGCCTGTGTGATGGTTGTTTCTGCTTGCTGCCTGTGTGATGGTTGTTTCTGCTTGCTGCCTGTGTGATGGTTGTTTCTGCTTGCTGCCTGTGTGATGGTTGTTTCTGCTTGCTGCCTGTGTGATGGTTGTTTCTGCTTGCTGCCTGTGTGATGGTTGTTCCTGCTTGCTGCCTGTGTGATGGTTGTTTCTGCTTTTGGATCTTCAGTAAAACCTGGAGTGGCTTTTTGATAAGCGTTTTGTTTTAACTGATTGGATTGGGATTCTGGGGAAACACCTGAATGGATTGTTGAACTGAATGGATTGAAGTGTGACTGGCGAATGCTCTCATGTCTATGCACACACACGCACACACCCACCCACACACACACACAAACACAAACACAATGACTTTATTGCTGTGCTGTTTGTAATTTCACATTTGGCTGTATTGACTTGTGTTTTGCTATGTTGTGCTTGTGCTGTTGGCTGAAAGAAACATTGTTATTTGCTGTGACCTGCATTGTGTGTGTGTGTGTGTGTGTGTGCGTGTGCGTGTGTTGATGCTTACTAATTGCAGGCTGTGTGTGTGTGTTGATGTGGTCCCAGTCTTAGTCCGCTGCTCTCAGCTTGTCGCTTCCATAACTGCTCTGGGCGCTGCTGCTCATTTTACTGCCACTGGTTCCGTCATTGAGAAGACATTTATTTTCTCTGTATATTTTGTCCGTTAATGGAATTTGACTTTAAAAAATTGCTTGATTGAATTTTGATGAAGAAGCAGCTGAATCTTAAGCATTGGAAATGGTGCAAAGGGTTCTAAACATGTTTTTTAAACTGTCTTAGATTGCTATTTTGAATAATATACATAGAGAAAGAGAGAGACATAGAGAGAGTCTGTTGGATGACAATCTTCTAATAAAGAATATTATCCATTTCTTACTTTTGTTTCTTCACATTTACAATAGCCATTTATCCCAGCCTTTGTAAAATCAGTCTTCATAGTGTTTAATATAAATGTGAGTTCTCCATCATGAGACTCACCGATAATGTTGAGCCATTGTCTGTAGGCAGGTGCAACAGACAATGGCTAAACATAACCCTCTAACCCCAGCCAGTATTGGTCTCATTTTTGCACAGTTCCTTCCTGTCTCAGGGACGAAACAAGTTTGAGGGATTTTTGATCCTAGTACCTCGCACAGCTCAGTGTTATGATACCAGAAAAGTTGTATTCTCCTGCAGCTCAAAAGTATGTGTGTATGATTAGGATCCTTACTTTGCATAGTGTCATGCAGGGTTTATTGTTCATTTGTTGCTATTGTTAAGTATTCAGTACGAGACAGACACGACTGTTACTCTAACCACGTTTCTTAATTATCTGAAATGTGTATATCTACATTATGTCATTATGTCACCAACCTTGTGATGCTTTTAAAGTTACACAATATATGAGCCCCCCTCTTAAGTTTTTTTTCCCTCTTTCTAAATATTTTTTTATTTTATCAAAACATTGTCTTTGGGGATTTATTCTTAACAGTTCAATAACCATATAAAAAGCATCTTATTTTTTATTTTTACCTTCAATATTACAATACTGACCACACTGATTTCCTTTAACTAAACATAACAAAGTTATTCATTTCACAACTTTTTAACTTATAGCATATTAGTTTAACTATGGTAATCTCTGTATGAAGTTTGGATTGTCTTTTAGAGCGTCTGTGACACAACTGTGACCCTGTTTGTTCTTCATCAGCGTCATTTTCTTCAAGAACCTCAGTGCCACTGTGGTCTGTGTAACACTTGGTTTCTCTGCTTTCAATGCCTGTAGGTGTGTAACCTTCCTGTGCAGTCGTAGGTGGAAACTGTCTCTTTCCTTTTTTCAGTAGATGTTTAGTGTCCCTCCATCCGGTGTGCAAACTATGAATGATCTTGTTTTCTGATGTTTGTTAACAACCACAGCTGGCTGGCAGGTTTCTCCTCTCTGTATCCTTACATTGTCACCTACTTGCTGATCTGGCAACGGTCTTGTTTGTCTGTCATCGTCGGTCTTTTGCTTTAGTTGCTTCTACGTTTGCACTTTGCCTTCAGGAGTCAGTAGAGTTGTGGACGCTGGAAGTTTGGACTTCAGTCGCGTCCCATCAGCAGCTGTGAGGGAGGCAACCCTAAGTCGGTGTGTAAAGTAATGCATGGGTCACCATTAGTGATTTGTGCCTTTTTTAAGCCTGTTTGTTACCGTCTGTATCATTCTCTCTGTTTTCCCGTTAGACTGAGTGTGCCCTGGGGCCTCATTTATCAATGCAGCGTATGCACAGTAGAGGCCGTACCCCACCGAGTACGCAACCTTGTCTAGGAGCACGTTTCAGGCCATTGTGTCCTTGGGCAAGACACTTCACCCTGACTTGCCTGGTGTGAATGTGTATGACTGCTGTATGTTTGAGGTGGTGGTCTGAGGGGCCGTAGGCGCTGAATGGCAGCCACGCTTCCGCCACCGGTATGACTGAGTGTGAATGAATGGAACCTGGAACCCTGTAAAGCGCCTTAAGTGCCTAGAAAAGCGCCATTGTTATCCTTTATGAAACCAGGTAAAGTTCATTCGCTCTTCACTGTGCCCCTGTGACAGGAAACACCAAAGACAAGCTGATCTCGGAGCTGGATAAGATCCAGTTGGACCTGACGGACCAGCGAGAGGAGAGTGGCGAGCGTCTGGGCGGGGTGAGCCGGGCCCTGCAGCGCGTAGAGAGCTCTCTAACCCTAACCCTCTCCGACTGCAGACGCTCTGATGATGCTCTGGAGAAAAGACTCTCCAAACTGGAGGGAGTGTGTGGCCGGCTGGACGGGGTGTCCGAGTCTATAGCCAAGATCAAGGACGGTACGTTAAGACTTATGTACTATATCAACTAACCCTCTCACCCTCTAACCCTATTCTACTATATTACTAACCCCATAACCCTCACACCCTCTAACCCTCTCACCCTCTAACCCTCTCACCCTCTAACCCTCTAACCCTCTAACCCTCACACCCTCTAACCCTCTCACCCTCTAACCCTCTAACCCCCTAACCCTATTCTACTATATTACTAACCCCATAACCCTCACACCCTCTAACCCTCTAACCCTCTCACCCTCTAACCCTAACCCTATGTACTATACTAACCCTCTAACTCTAACCAAGATCAAAGAGGGTACGTCAAGGCTTTCTGTACTCTGCTATATTGACTAACCCTCTAACCCTAACCCTCTCACCCTCTAACCCTCTAACCCCCTAACCCTCTCACCCTCTCACCCTCTCACCCTAACCCTATGTACTATACCAACCCAGTCTCACAGTGAAATGTAAAATAGCTACATTGGTCCACTGCGCAAAATGTAGAGGTTTCACAATAAAGGCCTTGAAATTGTGAATTACCTACATTTGTTCCCCCTGTTCATTTCTAATGGACAGCGTACATGTCACGTGACTTTCAAGTCCTCCCGGCCGAAACGAAACCCAAGCTGTGACCGCCATTGCCCCAGTTTTTATTCTGCAGATTTTTAAGATGTATAAGCTATTAAATGGGTTTTTGATAACATTGTTAGTGAGAAATGTGTGTCTTACTCTCACAATCTTCACTCAGTGAATGTATACGATGTAGTTTGATGGTTATCACAAATATTATTCTGGACATCGCCAAGAAAATGTAGAAATACAACATTTGTTTCGGGTTCATATACTGGTTGCTATGACGCTCCTGGCGCTGCCTTGAACCGGAAACAGGAAGCGTTTGAATTATTATGATTTCTTTGCTGTAAATGCTTAATTTGTTTTTCTCTCATTTTAAAAACACATGTTTATTACAGAGGAGGGATGACGTCTACAGAGTCGCCTGTTTACAGCTCCCGTGACAGTTATGAACGTTTTATATTTTCTTTGTCACGAGGAAAGCCAATCAAGAGAGCAGAGCTCAGTCATCCTCCACGGTCAGACAGGAAGTGAAGCGATAAATTACAAAGTAAAATCGGTTGGCACTTCCGGTTTTACCATATGTAATGTATTTAGCTTTCTGTATATGTCCATGGTAGTCATTTAGAGCGAACTGATCGCTCGATATTGTGGACTTTACAGTTAAAATAGCAGGAGAGATCACTTTGCTTGCTTTTTAACCTCTGTATAATCTTGTGGATTAAATTACTTTTTATGTTATTCATTATTTTACATGAAATTACCTTTGAGGAGAGATATCCTTGACACCTATTTTTTTTTTCTCACCTGCACACTTTGTTACCTTTTACGTCATATCTTATTTTCTGTTGTCTATATCTTTTTTGTTTTTTTATTGTGCAAATAAATTAAATCAAATCAAAAGCATTACACCGGAAACAGGAAGCGTTTTGATGACTTTCGTTTTTTATTTTTATTTTATTCTTTGCTGTAAAAGCTTAATGTAACTGCTAAATTGGGTAACGCTTTATATTAAGGTTCTTGTTATAAGCCTTAGTAAATAGGTAATAAGGACCTTATTAGATGCTTATTAACATTAATTTGTGTTAATAAGACTATATATAAGTGTTAATAATAACACAATAAACATGTTTACTGTGTGATTATAAGACTTTTATAAGCACTTATAAGACACTTCTTAACTATTAATTGATCGCTTAATATCATTAATAAAAGTCTAATGAGTTTCTGATAGCTGTTAATAAAAGCGTTACAAACCTATTTATTGAGTCTTACTAACTTGCCTATTATGTCATTGTTAAACCTTTACTAAGCATTGTTTGTTGCTTTATGAAGGTAACCACATCTTTATTAATCAATTAATAACAGTTAACTATGCTCTATGAACAATGCTTATTAAGGTTAATAAGTCCTTTATTAAACACTTAATAACAGTTAATAAGTACTATATCTTGTTAAGGAGGATACAATGGGAATTAGAAAAACGACATGTAAATACAATGTTAGAGCGGTGAAGGTATTTGATTAGCTTTAATGTTTTTCTTGTTGAAGTACCTTCAAAAATGAGTTTTCTGAGTTTGGTTTGCAGCGCCATATCTTAGTTGGCTAAAGTCACTGATTTTCATCCCTCTTTCCAAAATGTTGTCTTTTGGCATCTAGCATAATGAGTGCATAATATATTTGTTTTTGCTCTGAAGTGATTCTTTCACCTCTATGTGTGCGCACACATGTTGAGTGAGTGTTAAAATGAGATGCCCGGAGAACGTAGTATATTTTTCACAATCTATGATGAATATGACTCGTATGATCGGTTTTGTGTCTCAAATCAGATCCTTAAAGGGCTTTTATTTTGAAGGTAGTTGTAAAACCGGAAGTTCCGTGTATGCAAGTCGCTGATGGCTTGACGCCAGATTGACGCCCATGCTTGACAAAGTGTTTCACGAAAGTAAGGAGAACATGTCAGAGTCGTCAGCACGGTCAGCACGGTCAGCACCCCAAACCAGGTCTCTGAAAAATAAGAGGGTGAGGTCCGAACTGGAGGATGACTCTTCTGGTAAGTTTAAGAATGTAATGCTACAGTAACGTTAGCTGGTTCTAGCTAGCTAGTTGTTTGCCTAGCTTACATTACTTTCTTTCAGAAGCTTTGGTGAGCTTCTTTTTTGAGCTAACGTTTAGCTTACACTATCATAAAAACTGCAACCAAACGTATCTATTAACAGTTGTGTCATGCTAGCTTGTCAGGAAGGGGCCAAGTAATGCTCCAAAATCGGTCTAGTCCATGATACAGATTCAAAATAATCCTGAATGGTTATTTCTGTGCTGACCCAGATGCTGCCCAAATTGTCCTAACTGCCAAACTGGGTCTACAGAAATATAAACATGAGCTGGCCAGGTATAAATTAGAATGCCAGGATGTAAAAATAAAAGACCTGACAACGGAGAGAGATTTCTTGAAGGGACAACTATCTGAATGAAAGAAAATATTTACTTTTTTCCAACAATTGTCACCATTACAGACTAAATTTACTTTGATACTGCACCCCTTTTTGCAGATTCCATGTCCAAATCGCTTAAATGCTTAGTATAACCTGTCTGCTATCTGTCTAATTGTGATCAATGTTTCTTTGTGTTGTCTTTATACAGTAACAAGAAAGACCAGCCTGACTCAACCTTCCCCTGGGGCTCAAGTCCGTTGTCGTCTGACTCCTCCTCAGACGATGGGAAGAGGAAGAGGAAGTATAACAGAAGTCAGCATTATACTGTTGCAGAGGGGGCCAGCAGAAGAAGGCTTTTTTTTTAAATTATCTATTTTTGAATTGTATTACTTGATTTTATTTCAATACATTTTAAACTTTTAAGACTGACCAATTTTCTTACTATTTTGTTGACACAATCGGGGAACGGTGGGGCTTGAAAATATTCCCACCTCCATAGTGGGGAATGACAAAACAAGTTTGAGAACCACTGGGTTAGCATCTATATAGTTGTATGTGGTTTTCTGCTTGTCCTATCTGCAACAGTATAATGCTGACTTCTGATACAGCAACGTCTCGCCCAAATTCCTCTAGTGAGGATTGCCATCTCCATAAGGTTACAGATTCAATATGCAGAAGCAACTCATACAACCACACGTCGTTTTATATTGTTTTACCTACAACAGAGTTTTTTTTTATTATTGTTTGATGGAAGTTTTTTTTGCTCTACTCGTTTAATTGTTTTGTTGTTCTTATTCATTTAATATTTTAAATTAATAGTCTTCATCATTGGACACTTGAATTGATGTCAGGCAACATTTTTATTTTACAAAGGTATTTATTTTTTTACATTTAGTAAAATGTTGTTCATGAAAGCTCTGGGAAACAAACAAACATGTTTACAATTGCACAGTTAAGTGTTTTTTTTTCTTTAAAAGTAAGTTTTTGTGCTTTACCTCTGTAACATTGTATTTACATGTAGTTTTTTTTAATTCACATTGTATCCACCTTGACAAGATATAGTACTTATTAACTGTTAAAAAGTGTATGTTAAAGGATTTATTAACCTTAATAAGCATTGTTCTCGCTTTAGATCCAGTACCTTCAAAATGCATTATTACCTGTTTAATAAAGGACTTATTAACCTTAATAAACATTGTTCTCGCTTCAGATCTGTTACCTTCAAAATGAATTATTACCTGTTTAATAAAGGACTTATTGGCCTTAATAAGCATTGTTCTCGCTTTAGATCAGGTACCTTCAAAATGCATTATTACCTGTTTAATAAAGGACTTATTAACCTTAATAAGCATTGTTCTCGCTTTAGATCAGGTACCGTCAAAATGCATTATTACCTGTTTAATAAAGGACTTATTAACCTTAATAAGCATCGTTCTTAGAACATAGTTAACTGCTAATAAACAAATAATAAAGGTGTGTTCACCTTCATAAAGCAACAAACAATCCTTAGTAAAGGTTTAACAATGACATAATAGGCAAGTTAGTAAGACTCAATAAATAGGATTGTAATGCTTTTATTAACAGCTATCAGAAACTCATGAGACTTTTATTAATGCTATTAAGCAATCAGTAAATAGTTAAGAAGTTTCTCATAAGTGCTTATAAACGTCTTATAATCACACAGTAAACATGTTTGACATTAAGACATTTTTCATTGCATGCCCCTCATTTAATCTCTGCACTCTCTTCATAGGCCTATTTTAATGAGATATTCAGAATATTCAGCAGTTGTGGAGGGTGGTCAGCAGGACAGGAGACAATGTACATGCACAGTTTTGTGCCATGCATGGTGTGGGAGGAAGATGAGGGAGATGGTTGTGGATTGTTGGATGAAATGGAGCACTAGGCCAAAGATGCCTGGCTACTCAAATCCTGGAGGAAGAGGATGAGATGGTGGAGGGCTACAGAGACCTGGGCATTTACTTCAACAACAGACTGCAAATGTAACATTTGCAGTCTGTTTAACATTAAATGAATTTGTGTCACTGCGCTCAGACAATGGAAGGAGAACTAGAACGTCTAACAGAGGGGACTGTGTAGTGCAGCACAGATCCACTGAGTTTGGCACATCCGTTTTTTCAGTTAGAGCCACCAAGTCTTGGAACTTAGTAGCCTACCAAGCGAGAGAAGAGAGTGGAACACCTTTGCTGGTTTTAAATGTAAGATGAAGTCATGGCTGAAATCAACCCAAGCATGTACCCATCATGCATAGACTGTTGTCTTAATGTTGTGATGTCCTGTTTTCTTTGTGTCTTACTGTTGTGATGTTGTTGTTGTTGTGGTGTCCTAAATGTTGTGATT
Source organism: Ammodytes marinus (assembly GCF_949987685.1). Taxonomy (NCBI): domain Eukaryota; kingdom Metazoa; phylum Chordata; class Actinopteri; order Uranoscopiformes; family Ammodytidae; genus Ammodytes; species Ammodytes marinus. The sequence continues at coordinate 85,019 of NW_027648603.1, forward strand.
TTATTGTTCGTATTGTGTTGTTGTGTTTTACTGTTGTGAAATTGTGTGTTATTGTTTTTATACTTCAGTGTTAGGTTTCCCATCTTGACAGAGATGTAATACTCTGTTTCCTGCCCACACTGTAAACCCGAACTTGTTGTTTCAACTTAAAAATTCAAGTGTCCATGCTGCCTTGAAATTTTATGTCAAGACAACTAAGATAATAAGTTAACTTAAATAGATATTTCTAGTTGACTCAACTCCATCTTCAGTCCATATTACTTGAAACCTTTAGTTGACATAACTTCACCCTGAGTCAAAACTACTTAAATGTATTAGTTGATTAAACTTAAATAGCAGTATAAGTAACATACATTTTCTTGTTGATGTAACTACAAAACTAGTGAGATGTACTTACATTTATGAACTGATTGAAGACAAACCCCAATCAAGATGACATAAATTTAAAAGTTGATTTAACTACAATACTAGTGAGTTGTACTTACATTTATGAACTTATTGAATATAAACCTCAATCAAGTTTACATAAATTTACAAGTTAATTTAACTGATGTACTAGTTATTTGCACTTAAGATCTACTTACATTTCTAAGTGGATAATATTTCTCTTTTTAACCTGTAAAAACATTGCTCAATACATATTATCTGCATACATCACATTTCATTACGTCTAAGGATTTTTTTTTCAAAAGAGTAAATGATGAGACTTTACACCAGAGATTTTGGCAGTCACTGACCAACAGTTTTATTGTAGGCCGACCTTTTTCTTTTTTTTACTGAAGATGAAATCTTCACATATAAAAAAAAAAAAAAAACAGTAACAAGTTACAACTGTACCGACACATGTCATCAAAATAACAAATCTGTACCGTTGAGGATTTTTACAGCCCTTTTCTGCATATATTATTTTGTTACCAATTATATTGTGCACACATATTCGCAAAATACTTGTTATTTTAATGAATTTCATTTAGGTATCAATCCTAAAATTATTTCCTCCCCCAAATTTCTCCTACAGATTTGTATTGTGATAACATTAGTTGGCATTCAACAATTTGCTTTTACAAATAGTGCAACAAAACATAAAAAAAAGGGATGCAGGGGGAAAACTAGTCTGAAAATATGCATTTCAAGTTGTAAATGACTACCAAAAATACACATCATATATATAGGTGGTGTCAACTTGAAAAAAGAATAATTTGTTGCCATGCAACTATGTGGATTTACAAAAAGTGCATAAAAAATGATCAGTAAGTAAACAACCCAGAATTGTCTGTATTGCTGTCCTCCACATCTAGACAGTGTCTACATCTTCTACAGCGGCCATTCACTTTACACTGATAAAGTGTCAAAATATAATGCCCATCCAGGTCTTTATTTAGTTAACTAGAACGAAGTTGGTGCTGTAACTTGCATGGTTTTCAATTAAGAGTCAATTTCTCATACCATGTCCACATTTGGTTGGCATTCAGATTATATTCAGTAGATCTTACATGTTATACAATTACCTATTTTCATTCCACAAACCTATGAAGATGGTGACATTTGGTTTTCTTACCAGAACACGGTAAACTCTGCTTGAACTCTTAAACATGCACGGTTTCAACAACTTAATTTCTTACACCATGAACCAATGCAGAACATTGCTTTGTTCAGATCGCTAACATCTAACCTTAAATGAGTCCATTTAACACTCAACAATGTTCACTTTTGCGTAAACTGTGCTTTTTAAGCTTACATTTTCTTCCTCAAGAGTCGGTTTTTTAAGCCATGAACCAAGGCAGAGCATTGCCCTCCACCAATGTTCATAAGCACCTTCTGAATAACTTCAAAAGTGTACCTAAGGCCCCTGGGGTAGTCGATGTTAAGGGCAAAGAGCAGACCCATCAGCAGTGCCACAGCAGTTGGGAAATCACTTAGGCTTGGAAAGATGATCTCTTCCTCGAGGACCACTGCGAAACGGACCAGCTCATCAATCTGTGCCACCATAAGGATGCCGACTGCCATTCCCTTTGTCCAGTCCTCCTCTGCATCTGTGACCTACACAAAGTGGACAAATATGTTAAAAAAATATAAACCTTTACTGATACCCATGGGGAATTTCAGGTTTCATAACAACAGCAGTAACAGATACCAATGTGCACAATTCTGTTAACCATATTGGCCAATTCAATTTAAATAAATTCCCCAAAAATGTAGATAACTTATTTTGTGATCCATTAAGTATGGTTCAAACACTTGTGACAAGATATATTGGAACTTTTCTTGTAATATGAATTGGGAGAAGTATTACAAATAAAATCATGTGGGACATTTTTAAACAGATTAAAGGCAGAGTATGCAACATTTACGATAAAACAAAGTAGAGTCACACTAATAATCCCTCTCAATGATCACTTCTGCCGCTCTAGAATGTGTGGTGCTGGTTTATCTGGTGTGGTCCGGTAAATTATTATTGAAAAACATACCTGTACTTTCTTGTACAGTGTGGACCCATCTTTTAAGTAGTGGGGGAGCCCCATCAAAACAACTGCCCTTTGCCTTTGGTTGGAACCCTGTAAAAATAATAAACATACAGATGGGATGTATTAGACCAGAAATCAGAATATAATTCTAAGTGATGTTATATATTCTACTTAAGTCTTCATACTTGTTTCAGTTCAGAAATAGTCAATATGTTCGGAAAAGATGGCTATTGGACTAACATTAAATAAATAACTTTTCATTATAGAAGTATGCCAAAAGTTCTAGCTCAAAATGTGAGTCTACAAGAGGTTTTGAAACTATTGCTCTATGATCTGTAACACATGGGAAGGTTATGGACTAGATAGATAGACAAGAAAAATGGATTAGGTAGATGTAATTGGCTTTGTGTGAACAGACTTATATCAACCCACGTACGTCAATGTCCAGAGTCCTCAAAAGGCTGTTCAGCTCCACCAGACCCATCCTGGCTCTGTACACCCCAAGGAACCTCAGTAGATACTTGTCAAGGCCAGCGAAGAGGGAGTCTTTCAGGTCAACAGACGTAAGGCGAGCAAACTCTGCTTCAATCTGGTAGGCAGAAAAAAGCAAAGGAACACAAGCGGTTGGCTGTAAATTCAATTACTTTACTGTTGTTGCAGAAAAACATTTTTTAAATCAATGCATTCTTTATACCAAATTATTCATGACTGATATTAACCATTCTTAAATAAATTATTTAGCAAATCTGATCCACCTAACCGCATCTGAAATAGAAAAATACTTTTACCTGACGTTCAGAGAACAGTGCCGGCCATCTTTCTCTGACATCCGCCACAGGTGGCTCATCCTCCACAATTTCTTTTCTCCGTAAAGAAAAAGTGCTGGTCATCATTCCTTTTATTTTCTGCCAATCAATTTTCCTTTTCTTCATTTCGGTGACCATCTCGGTTCTTTCCTCTTCGAGGGAACGTTGTGTTTTTCCCTCTGGGATGTCTGGCAGGAAATTGACTTCAGATTTTCTGGCCCTCTTAAGTTTTCCTTTCCCAGGTGTACCTGAAGAGCGTGAGTTGATCTTGAGCTCTGGGCATCCAGCCAATCGTAGCTTCTGTCTGAAGTTTCCCATTTTGAACTTCAAGCTAAATTTCCAACAGTACCAACCGCTGACAGATCCTGGTTCCCTCAGACAGGGATGTTTGTCGACGAGAGCTTGTGACACCAAGTCATAATCTTCACGTGTTGGGTATGCGTTGTGGACATAGATGGCTTCTGCTATTTTATCCAAAATGTCTGATTTTGTGTCTTTGGACACATCAAGAAGGGTTCCATCTTCATGGAAGGCTTCATTTCCTTTCTTCAACTTAAGTTCCACATCATACGAAAAAGTAGGGATGTCAAATGGCTGTGGCAGCTGACGGGTATGACAGGCAGAGGGGCTGGGGCTTCCCTCAGAGGATGTGGATAGGCTTGCCGTGTCTAAGGTTGAGTCTGTATGATAGGATTCAAGATTCTTGCTGTATACTTTCAAAGTCACTTTGTCCTTAGGCAGCTCTGACATGCTACTCAAGTTGCAAAGCTCATTATCGAACTCTGGATCTTGGAACTGCACCACCAAGTCACCTTCCAATCCAAGCTTGTTCTTCAGCATCAAGTGAAGGCCATCAACAGTCTCTGGCACGCTGTCAATTGTCATCCTCCGGATGTCGTCTTGGCTAAGGATGACGCGCAGCAACATGGTGAATCCCAACTAATAAAAAATAGAAATTATGTTACAAAAATGGTTGCGTCATGATCAAATATCATAAATTGGCCTATGGATATAATACGAGTAACTTCAAGGTGAAATAAAATGTTAAATTTTTGTTCTGCCAGACTATAAATTGAATGCCTTAATTAAACCCTATGAAATACCTGAAAATTGGTTTTCAAATTATGTATATTTTGGCAGTAAAGCTTAAAGGCCTACTTCACCGGTTTGAATATGAAGGTGTATTGAATTCTGAGATCCTATGTAGTATAAATGTGCGAAAAAAATTGAAATCGGTTCATCCTAGCCTGAGAAAAGGCAGAAAGAGTGTTTTTTTTAACCCTATATTTCTCTTTCTCGTGACATCACAGAAAGAGAAATATAGGGTTAAAAAAAACTTACTTTGTAAATATTACTGTGATGTCTTTTACTGTGACATCACAGTAATATTTACAAAGTACGTTTTTTAAGGTAGAGTCAGCTATTCGGGGGAGAGCTTATCATAATCAGTGAATTTCTCCTCATAATCTGCTACCTGTCCGTACTCTGTGCTGCAAAAAAATGCAGTGGGAATACAAAGCCTAGGCTCTATAAAGTGCTAGCTATGGTGGCCCCTTTGTTTACATTACAGTTTACAGAACCTAGGCTGTGTATTACCATTGGATTTTACTATTTCTCACAAAGTACGGACATGCAGTAGATCAGTGGCGGCTCGCCCATAGAGGGCGATAGGGCGCCGCCCTCCTTGAGCCATATCAGCAAAAAACGAAAATATAATAATGAATAATAATGATGTTTTTTTGTATTTTTTTTGTATTAATAATCATAATTTATGATTTCAATACAGTTTTTACCTGCATCTAAGTCTGAATATCATTGTACAATCAGCGTCTGTGCTCTGTACCGTCACTCTGGGGCGATGTCGGGCTGGTTGAAAATCGCCCCCAGCGCTCTCATAGACATCAATGTAAAACTTTTTTTTTTCAAACTGCAAGCCTCGCAATGCAATCTCTATGGGTTCCGGGGGTGCTCGTCCTAACGTGTTGTCGTCATACGTACAGTAAACAATAAACCAATTACAGTGACTGATACAGTCACATGTCCAGTATGCAGCCCAGAGCGGTCATATTCAAGACCAACACAACTTTATATCAACTCAGGCTAGGCTGGCAAGCTACTTACTTGATCGGACTCGGACTAGGTCTTTCCCAGACAAAATGTAACCATCAAGCAAGTATCTACCAAGATGGATTGGGGGATCTTATAAACGCGGATTTTCACGGGGCTCGTTTGAACGGCTAACGAGGCTAGCAGGATGCTAATGCGCTAACGCTCTGTCCTGCTGCCGCTGCATGATGATATGGACTGTATACTGGCTTTTTATCCATCCTGATGGCAGCACAGAGACCGCATGGATAACTTTGGGTGTCACCCCTATGCATCATCTCTCAGAAAAGGTAAAACAAACATTAAACATCAATCTGCATATACGAGCCAGCGCCGTTCAACAGCTGATCGGCTATTGAACGGCGATCAGCTGTTGATCGTCGTTTAGCTGACAGCTGCTTTCACCGTCCGACATAAACCCGCCTACCAAGTGCTGTAGACAGTAGTAACCCAAACCAATGTGATGATTAGCACTGTTAATGTTGCACATGCTATGCCAGCATCCATTTTTGTCTCCTAACTTTTAAAGGAAGCCTATCTGAGGAGCACACTGGTAGATGACAAGTTATCTGTGATGGCCACAGCCGGATAATTAAATCATTTTAGAGCTAAAATAATTTTATTCAAGAAATTAACTAACTTAATTTCCAAAAATACTGTACAGTGCAATGCTTGTCTAATGTTGCCAGAGTGGTTATGCCAGATGAACAGGAAAAACAAACAGTTAAATGCAATATGACATTGTCATATGCTATCTGATTTAGGTTAATTTTGGGTCATATTTCCCATCATGGCAACAATTGCCCCCCCTGAGATTATTGTCAGGAGCCGCCACTGCAGTAGATCATGAGTAGATATTCACTGACAAAACAACAACAAGGGTCAGGGTTAGTGTACAATTACAAGTATTCACATGACAATCAGCAAAATTATCACCTCAGTGCAGTAGGGATGCCTTCGGAGAAATCAGGTGTCTTCCTTGCACGGTGTAGGCTGACAGAGGGGCGTAGTGGTTCAGCTCTGCAGGTTCGACCACAACCAGTTGGAGATCATCAGCGCTGCAAACTTCAAAACATCTGAAGTGGTCCAGGTACCAGGCAGAGAAAGGTTGAAGAATAAAGAATGCCTTGTTGTCCACTACCACAATGTACAGAATTTGACAGAAATCAGGAAGTCCACTTGTGCTTCCAAATGATACGTACATTCCCTTTACATATTTTGTCCCATGTATAAAGGCTGTTGTTGCAAGTGATGCACTGGTCAGATGACTGAATTTGTGCTGAATAGCTTGTCTGACTGAGGTTGACAGATTTTCAAGGGAACTGTATGTTGCTCTTTCTACTTCCACTGCTGGCTTGAACAGGCACGGCATGTCAAAAAAGTATGACAACATAAGTTGGTGTCTGTTGGCCAAGGATAAAACAATGTTCTTGAAGTTATTTAGATCACGGACCGCTTTCTTGAAAAAGCTATGTTTAGCTTCAAAGCGAAATGTCCAGAAGTCAACCACAGGTCCAAAGCATCGAATTAGACAGGGATAATGTTCAAGGAAATGATGTTTGGGTTTGAGTTTTACATCAGGAAACACTTCTATTAAAAGTGTCCTATGTTCAAAGATCTTTGCTTCCAAGTAAGAGAGGCTTTCTTCTGTGAAAGTGGACGATACCAAGATTTCAACAATGTCTTTCAGTTCGAGAATCACAGACCAAGCGTTATCATTTTCAGGAACAACATCACCAATAATTAATGGCAACAACCTTAACAGAGTCCAATTCTCATGGCCATTCCCTCCTATTGTTCCAACCAAATGAAAATTTACTGGAACTTTCTGAGGGCAATTGGTTTTGTCTGAGAACTTATAAGGGAAGTGCTGTATGGCAGTATTTAAATTATCTACAGTGAAATATTTCTTATCAATTAATTTTTTCAAACACAAACACAGCTCAAAGGGTACAATGCCTTCCAACAGGTCGTGCAAAAAGTCAGGTGGAAACCCTGTGATGCAATGAAAGTACTGTAGCTCATTTAGAACACAGTCCCTTTTTACCCCATTCACACTTTTCAAAGTCACATTTTCTTTAAGCTCAGAGAGGTCTAGGTTATGCGACTCTCTTGTTCTCAATACAAATGCACCACTTCTTACAGAACAAGTTTGAATATCTTTACGACTTGCAAGGCAAAATCTGCAAAACTTGTCCACATTAAATGATTCTTGAAAGCCAGCAAAAGAATGTGCCCCCAAATTATCTGATGAAATGTATAGTACTGTGCCTCTGGCACTAGTTCCCAATCTGTTGATGTAAATTCCTTGATTTTCAAGCAATTTTAGGTCTCTTAGTAATGGTTGAACAATTGGACTGTAACCAAATGTTTTAACATCTTGACTTTTGCATAGGGCAGCCAGATATATAGTAGATAATGATGATCTGTCTCTTACAGGTAAATTAGCAATTATCCAATAGATGGCACACAATTTATGTTTTTTTCTTGATGTCCCTAAAGGATTACAGACTTCGAAATCATCAATATACAAGGCCAGAGAAATACTCAGATCTTCACCAGAAATAAGTGGATTTTCTTTACAGTATGATGCATCAGAAAATGATGTATAATGGCCAGATTGTGATTTTTGGCTTTCTTCTAAAACTCTGTCAAGTACATCACCCCTATTTAACAATACTTGAAGAACACCCAAGATTGACACATAAACAAATGTTCGTTTTGATGACAAATCTAAAACGAATTCAACTGGGTTAATAACACTGAAGTTTTCTTTGAAAAATGATAACCTTCTTTTGTCAGTTCCCAAAGACCCACCTTCAGAAAGACAGCTAAAATGATTAGCCTGGCACAAAGTATCTTTAACTATATTTAAAGTGTTTTCATCAATGGTACAACCATGCTGCCTCAATGCTTTATCAAGAGTGTTTTTGTTTAGCTCACCAACTAAAACACCAATATCCCTCAATTCTGTAACTATTTGCTGAACCGCTGTCTTTGAGACATGCAAAACTGTTTGCAATCGCAGAAATAAAGATGCAAGTCTTGCCTGAACTGTATCAGTGTTAACCTCCTGCTCGGTTATATTCTCACCCCCAGAAAATTCAGCATCACTGATATCTGACTGCACTTGATCAACCAGGTGCTCCTCATTTACATTTGTTTGAATAACAAGCTCAGATTTCAAGTCTTGCAGTGTGACATTGTTATGAAAACGACTTTTGTGTGAAGTAAAGGTAGAGTAAACACTTGATTTGAAAGAACAATGATTTAAGGGGCAGGTAACAGTCTCTTTGCTTTTAAGATGTTTCCCAAGATGAGAGAAATACTGTTTTATAGTCACTGGATCATTGAAATTGCATAACTGACAGTTAATTTTAAAGTTTAAATGTCCAATAGGTCCATGCTGTGAAACTCCATGTTGTCTCAAGTGGTTTTTCAGAGATTGTTGTGATCGGAAAACTAGATGACAGTCACTGTAGATACAGGGCAATGGACAGTTTCTTCCAAAATGTCCATGGACAGCTCTATAATGTTCAATTATTCTTCTACGATTTTCTGAGAAGTAGGTACAATACTTACAAATCCACCGCATTTACGTTTGCATTCAAAACATGTAGACCTGGAAAAAGAAAGAAAAGATAATTAGGAAAGATATTTGACTTTAATAAGCATTTTATATATTACTCAAAGAAATTTACAAAATAAAACCTACATTTGCATTTTCAGCATGTACTGGAAACAGATGGGAGAAAAAATTAGAATTAGGATTAGAATTAGGACAGATATGCGATTTGGTAGTTAAATAACCATTTCCTATTTACATACAACAGTACACATATCTCCATAATAAGTCTAAAAGTTGAGTGTAAAAGACAGTTAAGCTGATATTGATTTATTTGTTAATGATTCTTAAAATGCCAAGGCAATTCATAACAAATATAGCACTTTCTCATTTCTATTCAAAGGGGCATCTTAAAGCATGACACGTGCACCGGTCTTGTAAACGGCAAAGTTCCATTTACAATACTTTAAATCTATTGGGAGCTATTGAAGATCGCTGAATAACGTTATGGTCCAATTCAACCTTGTCAAGCGTGTGCGCGCGCGCACAGGTCCGCGGCCAGCCAAGAATAAATACAACACGGAGAGACAGAGAAAAATAAACAACACCGGTCGGATGTATTGTGCTCTACTGCCCGCACTTCCTATCTGCGTTCTTCCCCTGTCTTAAATGTAGGTTAACTAAAACAGTTAAAGAAAGCGAAGAGGAGGTGGCATTAGAGCACTCCACTCTCTCCCCTCTCCTCACACAAGCACAGCAAGTAGGCAGAAACTAAAATGAGAAATAACTCCCGATGCTATTAACAATTGTAGAGCCGACTGTGTGTGTTATTATAAAATAATCACGAGGTCCTCGGTAGGCCTACCCTCCGCCGCCGTGGTCCAAATAACATAACAATTCACTTTAGCACACAGAAGCCTGAACAGCAGCCATTATGCAGCCTTGTTTGTAGATGTGCCCGTGACGTTCACAGCAGACTATGGCCGTCCAGCAGTGGTTTAAATAAAATAATAAAAAAAACACCAGACGCCCGCCGAGTCTGCCGTACTTTTACTGTGAACCGCAATATTAAAACCCCATGAAAATTGGATTAGTAAAACACATGATTAAGGTTATTGCTCAGCCTATTCATTCAAACAGGTAGCAAGGAAAAGCTCTCCTTTAATTCACAAATGGCACTAGGAAATGGACTATTTTAAAAATTAGAAATTGATGCGGTTGTTACTAACCCATGAATAAAATCAGCTCTGGCATAGCAGACTGCAGCGACGAGAACCACGGCGCTGTGTGTAGGCTACATTCCGGCAGCCATTTTAACGGTGCCGCCTCATGTAAAACGCTACTTGTTCAATTTTTAGAATTCGTTTCTTTGCCACCAGTGACAATGAAAAGTACAACTTTCGATGTAAATTAATGTCATTACACTCGATATTTACTGTGCTGTCGAACATATGTTTAAGTAAGCTAGTAAGTGGTTAAGAAAAACTCTGCTCGGTGTAAACCTTGCATTTTGTTCAGTTAAGTTTACAATTAACGAGTATCACGGAAGGCCAAACACATTAAATGTTTCAGAAGTATTACATGTATGTTTATAAGAATTTGCACTCACCTTCTGTCGAGTAAAAGAGTCCGCTAAGTCTCTCCTTTTCACTGCGAGGAAAAAGATGGCGGCAGTGCCTTCCAGTTCCCGGTGGATTCAAAGTCACGCAGGCACGCAAGTCGTACCACGTGACTCTCAGCGTACAACGTGATGACGCATAAACTACCAATTTTAGCCCGGTTTTTTAACTCAACTAGGACTTTCTAGCTAACATAACATTTATTTTCAATTTGGTTAACTTCCATGTAGTTGAGGCGCTGTCAATTAATTATTTTAAGTTGAATCAACTTTCTACACACACCCATGTCATATTGACAAGAAAACATTTGTTAAGATAACAAAAAAGCGAAATCCGGGTTTACAGTGCAGGGACTACAGACGAAAATTAGTTTATAGCTAAATCTGGTACTGCTTATGTGCTGTACATTGTCCCTGTTCAATAAACAAATAAATAAACATGGGGGTTGTGCATGGAGGGACAGAGCAGACTGTACTTCATGAGCAAATCATTATTTACCTATTTGGGCCCATAGTTGGTTGTGGAGAGAATGATAATTCACAAGCTGCTGAAGATAATGGACAGCACTGCTCCTTCAGCTATTCAACCACTACAGAAAGTCATTCCTGCCAACTGCAATACAATCCACAATAACTTCTGCTTAAATGCTACAATTTCCCTATGGCAATAAATAAAGTAGGCCTACATTATCCATCTACAAATCCATCTATCCATCTATGCAGGTATATTTGATTTAGGCCTGTATTTTAGATTATGCATAGCGTTCTGCATTATAATCTCTGAAAGTGACATCCTTTGGATTATTATTTCCAAAAGAAAACAAATGAGCAAACAAAAAGCTTCATTTTCGCTATTGGGCCTTAAAAGTGATCAGAAGATCAAAACCTTGCCATAAGAACACCAACTGAATACATCGCTGGAAAGGTCTTAATGTTGTCAGTGTAAAGATTCTACGACTCTACATTTAAACACACCTACAATTCACCATCATGCTTATTATTTGATTTAATTTATTTGCACAATAAAAAAATAGGCCACAGAAAAATAAGATATAAAGTAAAAGGTAAAAGGTAACTTGTGCAGGATGAGAAAAAACAGGGTGAAGGATATCTCACCTCAAAGGTAATTTAATGTCAAATAATGAATAAAATAAAAATTATACAGAGGTTAAAAAGCAAGGAAAGTGCTTTTTGTTAGCACTTTCCTGCTATTTTAAATAATATACATATATTTTGCAGGATTCATACCCTTCTATTTTAAAACGCTCCATAAGTAGAAGACACCACCACTCCCGGATCAAGGGCATGTCTGTCTAAAGGAAATGCAATGAAGAGAGTAAATCATGATATATATTTCTTCTCTTCTCTCTCTTTATGATGAATGTAAGTTTGATTTAATTTATTTGCGAGATAAAAAAAAGGAGGTGTAAGCGGGCAACTCTGGAGACGTAATCCCTGCTCTAAAATAAACATGTTTTTTTTTTTAAATAAGAGAACACAATTTAGCAGTTACATTAAGCTTTTACAGCAAACAATAAAAATAAATAAAAAACGAAAGTCATCAAAACGCTTCCTGTTTCCGGTTTAATGCTTTTGATTTGATTTAATTTATTTGCACAATAAAAAATAAAAAAGATATAGACAACAGAAAATAAGATATGACGTAAAAGGTAACAAAGTGTGCAGGTGAGAAAAAAAATAGGTGTCACGGATATCTCTCCTCAAAGGTACATTTTTTTTTCATGTAAAATAATGAATAACATAAAAAGTAATTTAATCCACAAGATTATACAGAGGTTAAAAAGCAAGCAAAGTGATCTCTCCTGCTATTTGAACTGTAAAGTCCGCAATATCGAGTGATCAGTTCGCTCTAAATGACTACCATGGACATATACAGAAAGCTAAATACATTACGGTAAAACCGGAAGTGCCAACCGATTTTACTTTGTAATTTATCGCTTCACTTCCTGTCTGACCGTGGAGGATGACTGAGCTCTGCTCTCTTGATTGGCTTTCCTCGTGACAAAGAAAATATAAAACGTTCATAACTGTCACGGGAGCTGTAAACAGGCGACTCTGTAGACGTCATCCCTCCTCTGTAATAAACATGTGTTTTTAAAATGAGAGAAAAACAAATTAAGCATTTACAGCAAAGAAATCATAATAATTCAAACGCTTCCTGTTTCCGGTTCAAGGCAGTGCCAGGAGCGTCATAGCAACAGCATAGCAACCAGTATATCAACCCGAAACAAATGTTGTATTTCTACATTTTCTTGGCGATGTCCAGAATAATATTCGTGATAACCATCAAACTACATCGTATACATTCACTGAGTGAAGATTGTGAGAGTAAGACACACATTTCTCACTAACAATGTTATCAAAAACCCATTTAATAGCTTATACATCTTAAAAATCTGCAGAATAAAAACGGGGGCAATGGCGGTCACAGCTTGGGTTTCGTTTCGGCCGGGAGGACTTGAAAGTCACGTGACATGTACGCTGTCCATTAGAAATGAATAGGGGGAACAAATGTAGGTAATTCACAATTTCAAGGCCTTTATTGTGAAACCTCTACATTTTGCGCAGTGGACCAATGTAGCTATTTTACATTTCACTGTGAGACTGGGTTGACTATACTAACCCTCTAACTCTAACCAAGATCAAAGAGGGTACGTCAAGGCTTTCTGTACTCTGCTATATTGACTAACCCTCTAACCCTAACCTCATAACCCTCTAACCCTAACCCTCTAACCCCCTAACCCTCTCACCCTCTAACCCTCTGATGTTACGATGAGGCAGGCAGGCAGGCAGGCAGGAAAACAGGACCCAAATGCAAGACGTAAAACTAAAAGATATTTATTGTCCAAAAACTTAACAAAAAAGGCCAACAGGCGAACATCCAGGAGAACCAGGAAAACATAGAACAAGCACGGGACAGACTCACCAACAGGAAACAATGCTCGCACAGGGAACAAAGAAACACTGGGGGTTATATACACACACACAAGACAGGGTAGACAACGAGAGACAGGTGAAACACATTAGGGGCGGGAACAGCAATCAAACAGGAGGGAAACTTGACAGGACATGGGGAGGAACAAGACAGACATACCAAAATAAAACAGGAAACACAGGGGATCACCAAAACAAGACACAACAAAGACAGACCATGACAGTACCCCCCCCTAAAAGGTCGACTTCCAGGCGACCAAAAAAGAAAAAGTCAAACCCAAACAGGGTGGGTGGAGGGGAGCCAGGAGGAGGGAACAAAAAAAAACATGGCCTGGGGCAGAGCACAGGGGTGACTGGCTGGACAGGGAACTGGAGTGGGGCAGAATGGAGGGGTTTCAGGCGGCCGACCTGGGGGGTAAGCAGGGACACAGTAGGGAGCTTCAGGCGGACGGCCTGGACGGTGAGGGCTCAGTCCCTCTGGAGGCCTGCAGCGACGAAGACGAGGAACCCCTTCTGGAGGACAGCAAGGGCGGAACCACTCAGGAGGCCGGTGGCGACGAAGATGAAGGCGAGGGAACCCTTCTGGAGGCCGGCGGCGAGGGCGACATCCCCCTTCTGGAGGCCGGCGGCGAGGGCGACATCCCCCTTCTGGAGGCCGGCGAGGCAGAGGGCGGTCCCCCTCGAGCAGGGATAGGGGGCAGGACCCCTCAGGCAGGGATAGGGGGCAGGGCCCCTCAGGCAGGGATAGGGGGCAGGGCCCCTCAGGCAGGGATAGGGGGCAGGGCCCCTCAGGCAGGGATAGGAGGCTGGGCCCCTCGGGCGGCAACAGGGAGCTGGGCCCCTCGGACAGGAACGGAGGAGGAGGCCCCTCGGACAGGAACGGAGGACGATCCCCCTCGGGCAGGAGCGGAGGGCGGACCCCTTCAGGAAGGCGAAGGAAGCAGGCCTGACTGATACCATGCTGGGGCTGGTAGTTAGCCTGATGGGGTTGGTAGCTAGCAGGCTGGTTGCAGGGACCCGGGGCCTGGGGCCTGTTACTGGAAGCCAGGGCCTGGGGCTTGTTGCTGGAAGCCAGGGCCTGGGGCCTGTTACTGGAAGCCAGGGCCTGGGGCTTGTTGCTGGAAGCCAGGGCCTGGGGCTTGTTGCTGGAAGCCAGGGCCTGGGGCTTGCTGCTGGAGGCCGGGGCCTGGGGCTTGCTGCTGGAGGCCGGGGCCTGGGGCTTGCTGCTGGAGGCCGGGGCCTGGAGCTTGTTGCTGGAGGCCGAGGGCGCTGGAAAGCATCTGCAGAATGGATGGCAATCCAAACTTACCACCCCCACTCTGATAGTCCTTAAAGCCGGAGACGGCTGGTAGCTGGGACTCGGGGGCTGAGGCTTGAAGCTGAACACCGGAGGCAGTGGCTGGAGGCTGGAGCGTGGAGGCTTAGGACGGTTGCAAAAATCTGGTGGCAGTGGCGTGTAGCTCTCAGGCCAAAAAACTGTGGGGTTGAGAAGCTCGACTGCCCACTCGGGTAAGGCGCCCTCCAACTCGGGCTTAGCAGCGACAGCCTTGTAAATACCCGCCAACACATACCCCTGCTCCCTCCTACTGGGAATGTTCCCCCAGCCGTCCATGGCACTGATAATAAAAGATAGCATGTCCTCCAGCTCATGGCAAAAAAGAGCGTCTGCTGGGTCCAATCTGGGTGCGAGCATTCTGTTACGATGAGGCAGGCAGGCAGGCAGGAAAACAGGACCCAAATGCAAGACGTAAAACTAAAAGATATTTATTGTCCAAAAACTTAACAAAAAAGGCCAACAGGCGAACATCCAGGAGAACCAGGAAAACATAGAACAAGCACGGGACAGACTCACCAACAGGAAACAATGCTCGCACAGGGAACAAAGAAACACTGGGGGTTATATACACACACACAAGACAGGGTAGACAACGAGAGACAGGTGAAACACATTAGGGGCGGGAACAGCAATCAAACAGGAGGGAAACTTGACAGGACATGGGGAGGAACAAGACAGACATACCAAAATAAAACAGGAAACACAGGGGATCACCAAAACAAGACACAACAAAGACAGACCATGACACCTGACCCTCTAACCCTCTCACCGTCTAACCCCCTAACCCTCTAACCCTCTAACTCTCTAACCAACTAACCCTCTAACCCCCTAACCCTCTAACCCCCTAACCCTCTCACCCTCTAACCCCCTAACCCTCTAACCCTCTAACTCTCTAACCAACTAACCATCTAACCCCCTAACCCTCTCACCCTCTAACCTCCTAACCCTCTAACCCTCTAACTCTCTAACCAAATGATGGGCCCCCCTCTGCATTGGGCCCCCCCACGACTGTATCACTTTTCCCCCCAGTCCGTCGGCCCTGCCCGGTGTGCCTGTGCAGTAATCCACCCCTGGATAGGTTACACAATTAAGAAAAAAACAATGACGTTCATAACTAATTTATATATTTTTTGTAATGTAATGATTATCTGGAACTTGGTGCCCTACGCGCTCTGTGTACCCTGCGTATAGGGAGCGGCGGCCCTGACTATATTACTAACCCCCTGACCCTCTAACCCTCTAACCCTCTCACCCCCTAACCCTCTAAACCTATGTACTATATTACTAACCAACTAGAGCTCTCACCCTCTGTACTTTATTACTAACCCCTAACCCTAACCCTCTCCTGTGTGGTGTATTTATACAGCCTACGTATTACCCCTGTTGTATTTATGAAGCGTATTATAGATGCAGTAAGCTGTTGTGCTGTGGCCTCTCTCAGGGCTGACCCTCCATGTTTCCTCCCTCTGGTCCTGCGTCTCTAACCCTAACCCTATGGCTTAATGTATTCTACTATATTACTAACCATTCCTGTGGCCTCTCTCCAGGGCTAACCCTCTCTCTCTCTCTATCTCTCTCTCTCTCTCTCCCTCTGTATTAACATGTCTCTCTCTCCCTCTCTCTCTCTCTCTCCCTACCTCCCTCTGTATTAACATGTCTCTCTCTCCCTCCCTCTCTCCCTCTCTCTCTCTACCTCCCTCTGTATTAACATGTCCCTCTCCCTCCCTCCCTCTCTCTCCCTCTCTCTCTCAGGGCTGACCCTCCATGTTTCCTCCCTCTGGTCCTGTGTCTCTGGCCTGAACTCGTCTCTGGTTCTTCAGGGAGAAACGCTGGAAGGTCCAGGAAGACGTTTACAGCAGGATGAAGAATCTCAACTCCAGCCTGATACAAGTCATAAACCGTACCGCGCTTAAACCGTACCCTACCCAACTTTTGGCAAATGAAAAGCCAAACTACCCGGACCGAACCGCTCCGATCCGACCCGCTCTACTCGGTGGAAACGAGGCATAAGACATGGTTAGACCATAACCCTAACCGTAACCAAGACATGGCCTTAACCCGGTTTAGATCATATTCTAACTCAGACGTTAATCAGAATAAGAAGTTTCATGAAGACAACTAGAGTATTCTAATCTCAGTCGCATCATTGAGACATGTAAACTTCAATCACATTGAATATTCCTATCTGAGTTTCCTGGCTGTTAAACTAGCGCATGTGTCTTTAATGACCGATAGAACACAGCGATAATGACATGAAGAACGCGCTGAGGTCAGACTATACTGAATGGGGCTTAGGCCTGGTTAAAGAGTCCAGTGTACGGTATGTAGTGTGAATGGGGCTTAGGCCAGGTTATAGTGTGAATGGGGCTTGGGCCTGGTTAAAGAGTTCAGTGGTACGGTCTGTGTAGTGTGAATGGGGCTTAGGCCAGGTTATAGTGTGAATGGGGCTTAGGCCTGGTTATAGTGTGAATGGGGCTGGGGCCTGGTTATTGTGTGAATGGGGCTTAGGCCTGGTTATAGTGTGAATGGGGCTGGGGCCTGGTTATAGTGTGAATGGGGCTTAGGCCTGGTTATAGTGTGACCCTAACCCTAACCCTTATAGTGTGAATGGGGCTTGGGCCTGGTTATAGTGTGAATGGGGCTTGGGCCTGGTTATAGTGTGAATGGGGCTGGGGCCTGGTTATAGTGTGAATGGGGCTTAGGCCTGGTTATAGTGTGAATGGGTCTTGGGCCTGGTACGGTGTGTAGTGTGAATGGGGCTGGGGCCTGGTACGGTGTGTAGTGTGAATGGGGCTGGGGCCTGGTTATAGTGTGAACGGGGCTTGGGCCAGGTTATAGTGTGAATGGGGCTTAGGCCTGGTTATAGTGTGAATGGGGCTTGGGCCTGGTTATAGTGTGAATGGGGCTGGGGCCTGGTTATAGTGTGAATGGGGCTGGGGCCTGGTTATAGTGTGAATGAGGCTTAGGCCTGGTTATAGTGTGAATGGGGCTTGGGACTGGTTATAGTGTGTGTAGTGTGAATAGGGCTGGGGCCTGGTTATAGTGTGAATGGGGCTGGGGCCTGGTTATAGTGTGAATGGGGCTTAGGCCTGGTTATAGTGTGAATGGGGCTTAGGCCTGGTTATAGTGTGAATGGGGCTTAGGCCTGGTTATAGTGTGAATGGGGCTTAGGCCTGGTTATAGTGTGACCCTAACCCTAACAGTGTGAATGGGGCTTAGGCCTGGTTATAGTGTGAATGGGGCTGGGGCCTGGTTATAGTGTGAATGGGGCTTAG
The DNA here is from genome assembly GCF_949987685.1 of Ammodytes marinus. NCBI lineage: Eukaryota > Metazoa > Chordata > Actinopteri > Uranoscopiformes > Ammodytidae > Ammodytes > Ammodytes marinus. The sequence continues at coordinate 103,145 of NW_027648603.1, forward strand.
GCCTGGTTGTAGTGTGAATGGGGCCTGGTTATAGTGTGAATGGGGCTTAGGCCTGGTTGTAGTGTGAATGGGGCTTGGGCCTGGTTATAGTGTGAATGGGGCCTGGTTATAGTGTGAATGGGGCTTGGGCCTGGTTATAGTGTGAATGGGGCTTAGGCCTGGTTACAGTGTGAATGGGGCTTGGGCCTGGTTATAGTGTGAATGGGGCTTAGGCCTGGTACGGTGTGTAGTGTCTGTCTCTAACCCTTTATATACTGTTAACCCTAACCCTGTATACAGGTGAAACTCGAAAAATTTGAATATCGTGCAAAAGTTAATTTATTTCAGTGATTCAACCTAAATTGTGAAACTAATATATTATATAGACTCATTACATTCAAAGTGAGATATCTCAAGCTTTTATTAGTTATAATTAAGTACGGGTCCTCAGTTTACTGAGGATCCGTAATTATTGTTCTTTCTAAATTTCAGCCCTGAAATTCCCTGACAACGTTCCTTACAGTAGAAATTGACAATTGAAACCTTTGGGAAAGCTTCTTGTAGCTTTCCCCTAAACCATGACAATGAATAATATTTGTTTTTAAGATCTGTTGGGAGCTGTTTTAATGATCCCATTCTGTCTCACTTCTGCAGAGAGTCAAAGAGAAGTGGAACTTGCATTTAGGCACCTAAAATACATTTTCTCATGATTAAACAGACCTTTATATGAGGTTCAAGGCTTAACAACATAATCCAACCAATTTTGTGTTTAAAGTCCTCAGTTTTACATGCTGTTACATGCAATAAAATCAGCAAGACCACAAGGGTTCCCATATTTTTGCACAGCCAGTTTTTCACATTCTATTTAATTTCATACAACCAAATACTGCTTTTCAAAAAATCTTTGTTTGGAAAACATCCCAGTACTTAGCTGTTCTTGGTAAATTAAAGACATACCACTTTTATCTTTTTTGTGTGAAAGCAGAGTCAATTATAATGCCGGCTGAGAGGGGTTCCCAAACTTTTTCATATGACTGTATATATATATATATATATATATATATATATGTACAAATATATATATTCATAATTCATATTTATGTATACATAGTTGAATCCACTCAGATCTTAAACTAAATGTCTAAATGAATATTATGAACTCAGATCTTGTAGATTTTAATATTTGTGTCGTTTGCTTTTCTTCCAGGTCCCAAAGGAGAACCAGGTGTGTGTTGGTTCTATTTCATTCTTACTGACCGCCAGAGGCAGTGCTTAACACTGGATGTTATCCTTCGCGCATGCGCAGGTCGAGTATATAATATAAACAAAGTCACGTGTGACCGGGGATGACGTCGGGACGCCCGTCTATATAAGTCCACGTCACTTCCCAAAATGTCCCTTGTATCTTCTCGTTGTATCGAATACAGGTTTAGAGTAAGAAATAAGCTTGAATAAGAGCAATATTAGCCGGTGACTCCTTGCTGGTAGCCCTGCAACCTCATGGTTGGAGCCACGGATTCGTCCTCCAAGGGCTGCAATTAGTCACACACGGCTATGTTCTGATCGCGGGCGTACCGGTGTTTTTCCGCTGGTGAGTTCGGCTCGCAGAGAACGCTCGGCTGACACAGCGCCTTCCCCAGCTGAAGCTGCGGAAAAGGTAAGTATCTCTAGGTGTCAGCTGTTAAGTAAGTTAAGGGGATCCGGTTTTCGGCCTTCCGCTTAATCTTACGTCTTGTTTTTTGTTGCCCTCGCAGGGATCTGCAAGGCTGCATCAGAGATTGCCAGTACCGGCGTTTGCTGCCTTGTGTGGCAACTTTTTGTTTCAGTTAATTAAAGGCTCCCTGACGGGTGTGTTCGCTCGTTAAAGCATGTACTCCCTTGGTTGGAATTAAGAGCAGAAGCTCCCCAGTATGGTTAAGGCTATTGGGTAAAAGATTAGAAAAAAGAGATAAAAAGATAAATTAAATAAATTATGATTTAATTTTGAAGTAAACTTGAAAAGAAAGAAGAAAACTACCTTTAAAGGAAAAAAGGGGATTTTCTAGTTTCAGTTGGCTTACTATGGAGCAGTTTGCTGCTCTTTTGTTGCATTATTATTACTAATGGGTGGTTTCGCTCTGTAGTAACTGATTCACTCTGGAAAGAGACTATTTTGGGATAGCAGTGAGAATAATTGCATTAATCCTCAATATCACACAGCCTATCCACGGGTTGAGCGGTGTGGTAGTATTCTACCCCCCACACCTCCCACCACCATGTTAGGCTCACATGGTTGCCGCACTTGCATGGCTCCACTGCAAACTACAGATGGACATGATGAATGCCCCGCATGCCTCGGTGTGGTCCACCTGCGGGAGGGGCTGTCTGACAATCAGTGCATGAACTGCAGTTTCATGCCACATGGGCTAAAGGTGGCGAGACTAGCAGAGGTGGAAGGACCTCAGGTTGAAGGTGAGCTTCCCCTGCCTGGGAAGGAACCAGAGGTACGAGTACGCTCCCCACCCAGGGCGGCCCCGCCTAGGAAGAGGACTAAGAAGACTGACCGTTATGCTGCCAAAGTGGACAAGCTAGTGTCAGAGTTTGCTGAGATTAAGGGTTTGCTCTTTAACCTTCAGCCAGTCAGGTTGGCGTCACCCCAAGGGTCTATCCCTCAGGCGGAGGCTCCAACCACACCAGAAGGGGATGAAGATGCCCTGTCTACGAGGGCCTCCTGTAGCCAGTTCTACGAAGACAGGCCGGGACAGGATGAAGTAGAGGCTTCTAACCAGGCTTCTGAAGACGACTCCCAGATTGCAGGAAGTGGGTCTAGGGCAGGCTCAGAGGCTCCCCCGGCCACGGTTAAGCCAGTGATCCGAATGGCACTGGCACGGTTAGGGTTGGATGAGGCTCCAGCAGCAAGCGCTCCAGCTAGTGCATTCTTTAGGCGGGTCCCGCCACAAGAGAATTTTTCTGTGCCTCCCTCCCGGCCATATATTGAGGAGCTTCACAGATGCTGGCCAGACCCCAGATCTCTATCTCATCACACCAGTGACGGCAGGGCTTTGGCTGCGATGCAGAATGCCGGCAAGCATGGACTTGACCGAATGCCAGCCGTAGAGCCGACCATTGCCTCCCTCATTGTAGCACCGGAGGAGGTGTTGAGGCCGAATGCTCGCTGTCCCAGGCCACAGTGTCGCATTACGGATGACCTGCTAACAAAGTGCTATGACACAGCGGCACGTATGGGCCGCATTGGGAACTCGTTTTCACATTTGATACTGGCCTTGTCGCAGTCCTTGCAAGCGTCCAGTGCAGAGGCTTCAGTGCAGAGTCTAAGTGATACGTCGTTGCAGGCTTTTGCCTTCATGACCAGAGAACTGGGTAGGCTGATGTCGACGCTTACGTTGGCGCGCCGCCAGGTATGGCTGGCCCAGGCCCCATTATCAGAGCCATGCCGAAGGATCCTCCGCACTCTCCCCGTAGTTCCGGGGGAGCTGTTTGGCCCGGCAGCACAACAGGCCTTGAATCGTGGCATTCAGGCTAACCAGACACGGCAGCAGTTCGCTAGCCTTCGGGGACCTACACCCCAACCAAGGCAGCAGTCTCCACAAGGTAATGGCACCAATCGTCCTCTGCCGCCAGCGCGTCCTGGTGGTTATCCCAGGACCTCACCTGCTCCTGAGCGATCCTATCAACCCCGCCGTGCTCCCACACGGCCAGCACCCCAGGCACAGAGGGGGCGGGGGTCAGGGTTTCGTCCCCCCAGGGTCCCAAGAGGACGTGGGGGCAGACCCTGAGGGCTCAGGGCCGGCCGTCGGACGCTTCTCCCAGCAGCACCTCAACTGCTGGGAAAGTTGCACTACAGACCCTTGGGTGGTGGCCACGCTAACCCAAGGGTACAATCTCCAATTCCGACGCCGGCCCCCAGTTTTCAGGGGGATCAGACTGACTTCAGTCAGCGATCCCACAAGGCGACAAGCCCTCAGCCAAGAAGTATCCACCCTCCTGGAGAAGAAGGCCATCGAGATCGTAGATCCTCGGACACAGCAAGGTGGGTTTTACTCAGTGTATTTTTTAATTCCAAAAAAAGAGGGCGGGTTTCGCCCTATACTGGACTTACGAGGGCTGAACAGTTTTCTGAAAGTATTGCCTTTTCACATGTTAAAGACAGCAGAAGTGCTCCAGGCCGTGACACGGCAAAGCTGGTTCACGTCAATAGATTTAAAGGACGCGTATTTTCACGTCCCAATTGCACCACATCACAGGCCATACCTGCGCTTCGCATTCGAAGGGCGGGCCTACCAGTTCAGGGTCCTCCCATTTGGGTTATCGCTAGCCCCAAGGATCTTCACCAGGTGCATGCGTGCGGTACTCGCACCAATGCAAGCCACCGGAATGCAAATCTTCCCTTATCTGGACGATTGGCTTATTTGCGCTCCGACCCGGGAACGGGCGGAGCAGGACACCACGGCCCTCCTAGGCCATGTGGGAAGGTTGGGTCTTACAGTCAATTATGGCAAAAGCTGTCTGATACCCAGCCAAGAGGTACTTTTCCTTGGCATTACCCTGGACTCCGTCCAGATGCTTGCTTGCCCGTCTCCGCGGCGGGTAGAAGCAATACTACAGCTCCTCCTGCGTTTTCGGGAGGACAGGAGGGTAAGGTACAGCCTTTGTCTCAGGCTGTTGGGGATGTTGACGTCAGTAACGGCAATAGTACCCCTGGGCCTCCTCCACTTGCGGCCGTTCCAAGTATGGACCAATGGCCTCCTCTTAGACCCGAGGTTGCACGGATCCAGGAAAGTCAGGCTGTCCAGTCAATGCCTCCTGGCATTGCGACCCTGGAGACGCAGGGCATATCTTGTCAAAGGGGTCACACTGGGTTCGATCCCCTCACGCCGCGAGGTGGTGGTGACCGATGCTTCGCCCTCTGGCTGGGGGGCAGTATGGCAGCACAGGGCGGTGAGAGGGCTCTGGAGTGCGCAGCACATGACACAGCACATCAATGTGCTCGAGCTCCGTGCTATGTATTTAGCGCTCCGCAGATTCCTGCCTTTTTTGAGAGGCAGACATGTTCTGGTACGAAGCGACAACAAGTCAGCTGTCTACAATGTGAACCATCAAGGGGGCACAAGGTCGGCTCAGTCGTTACAGGTTGCACAGCAACTCCTGGTATGGGCTCTCCCTTACTTTTCCAGCCTCAGGGCTATGTACCTTCCAGGGCCACAGAACACGGTGGCAGACTTTCTTTCACGCCAGAAACCTCCGTCGGGGGAGTGGAGACTCCACCCAGAGGTGGTAGAGGCAATATGGAGCAAATATGGCACAGCAGAGGTGGACCTGTTTGCGTCAGAGTCCACAACACACTGCCCTCTCTGGTTCTCTCTGGCAGAGAAGAGTCCGATGGGACAGGATGCCTTGGCACATCCATGGCCACGTCAGCTCCTTTATGCCTTCCCACCATTTCCACTGATAGGGTTGACCCTACACAGAGTTCAGAAGGGGAACTACAGACTTCTGCTGGTTGCCCCAAACTGGCCAGGGAGACCCTGGTTTCCAGTAATGTACAGGCTGCTGGATGGAGATCCATGGTGCCTGCCAAGGAGACAGGACCTGCTCTCTCAGCTGGGGGGCCACATCTGGCACCCCAAACCAGAATGCCTGCAGCTATGGGTTTGGCCCTTGAGGGGCCCGAGCCACTTCTGATGGCATGCGACCAGGAGGTAGTTCAGACCATCATAGACTCAAGAGCTCCCTCCACCAGGGCACTTTATGCTAACAGGTGGAAGATATTTGCGGAGTGGTGTAAGGCTCATAGAGAGGTACCGGAGAGTTCCTCAGTGCCAATGATACTGCGGTTTTTGCAGTCCTTACTGGAGAGGAAGCTATCTGCTTCCACGTTAAGGGTCTATGTGGCTGCTATTTCATCCAGGCACATTAAGGTTGATAACCAGACGGTGGGATCTCATTCTTTGGTGACCCGATTTCTTAAAGGAGCCCAGCGGAGGAACCCCCCACTGGTTGTCAAGGTTCCCTCATGGGACCTGCCTCTGGTGCTGGGAGCCCTCTGTCTCCCCCCATTTGAGCCCCTGGATCAGGCGCCGCTGAAATGGCTGTCAGCAAAGGCTGCCTTTCTTCTAGCGATTGCGTCAGCCAAGCGTGTTGGTGAGCTTCATGCATTGTCAGTGAGTGAACAGTGCATACGCTGGAACTCAGACGGCACAGGGGTGGCACTGTGGCCTAACCCTTCATTCTTCCCAAAGAGGCTGCCTTCGGCCTTCTATAATCAGGTCATACAGCTAGCAGCTTATGGCCCCTCACACCCATCGGATGAGGAAGCTAGTTCAGCAGAACTACTCTGCCCGGTGAGAGCCTTGAGATGTTACATACAGGAAACTGCTGGTTTTCGCCAGTCTGATGGCCTGTTTGTCTGCTACGGGGGCCCGAGAAAGGGGCAAGCACTGTCCAGACAGAGGCTTTCCAAGTGGGTGGTGGAGGTAATTGAGGAGGCATACAAGTCAAGAGGACTGCCTTTGCCTCCTAACGTCAGAGGCCATTCCACCAGGAGTGTCTCCACTTCCTGGGCAGCACTAAGAGGAGTGCCTCTAAGTGACATTTGTGCAGCGGCCTCCTGGGCTTCAGCGTGCACATTTGCCCGATTTTACAGGGTCAATGTAGCTGCTTGCCACGCAGTGGCTGCAGCTGTTTTCCAGGAACCCTCAGGCCCTTCCTAATAGGTGGGTACAGGATTCCTCGTGACTACGTTGGTAATAGTCATCCAGTGTTAAGCACTGCCTCTGGCGGTCAGTAAGAATGAAATAGAACGAGAGTTACGTATGTAACTACGGTTCTATGAATTCTGGATGACCGCCAGAGTTCTCTGTCACTCGGAATCTTACGAGAAGATTCTGAAGGGACATTTTGGGAAGTGACGTGGACTTATATAGACGGGCGTCCCGACGTCATCCCCGGTCACACGTGACTTTGTTTATATTATATACTCGACCTGCGCATGCGCGAAGGATAACATCCAGTGTTAAGCACTGCCTCTGGCGGTCATCCAGAATTCATAGAACCGTAGTTACATACGTAACTCTCGTTCTACTCTGATGTCATGTCTGGATAGTCCAGTAGATATGAACTAACCCTAACTAATGTGTGTGTATTAACTATATTATATTAATTAACTCCAGGTCTCCCCGGGGCTGCCTTCCACCTCCCCAGACTTTCCTTCTCCGCTGCGCTCACTGTCCCGATGGATCGATCAGGAACCATCGTGTTCGACCGGCTGTTTGTCAACGAGGGGGACTTCTATGACGCGCGCACAGGTGTGTGTGTGTGTTTGTGTGTGTGTGTGTGTGTGGCTGTGTGTGGCTGTCTGTGTGTGTGTCCCTTGCATTATTACTATAAATATATATTTTATCATTCTGTGTCTGTCAGGTATTTTCACGGCCCCGTTGGATGGACATTACTTCTTCAGTGCGGTGCTGACGGGACACAGGAACCAGCAGATTGAGGCGGTGCTGTCCCAGTCTAACTACGGGGTGGCCAGGGTGGATTCAGGCGGGTACCAGCCCGAGGGTCTGGAGAACAACCCCATCGCTGAGGCCAAGAGTGTGCCGGGCTCTCTGGCTGTGTTCAACATCATCCTGCCTCTGCACCGCGGGGACACGGTCTGCATCGACCTCGTGACCGGCCAGCTGGCGCACTCTGTGGAGCCGCTCACTATGTTCAGTGGCATGCTGCTGTATGAGGACCTGTGATTGGCTAACAAGCCGCCAATCGGTTAAAGACTCACACCGATGACATCATAATGACATCATTGTGGAATATTGTTACTAACCCTGGTCCTGAACATTGACCGTAAACCACTAAGCCTTGTATCTGCTACATCATCAATACTAACCGACCTGATTACCCACAAGGCCTTGCTCCACAGCAACACGCTGTGAGGACTTCTGGGCTCTAGCGTTGGGATCCCTGATGCACTAATCAGAAACCTCGACCCACCGAACGCTCTGATTGGCTGTTCATATTGTGTCTCCGCCCACAGTGAGCTAACCCGCTAGCTGTTAGCTGTTATCTAAACAGTGTTCCTCCGTCAGGACGTCTGTTAATGATCTGATTGGTAGAAATATGGGATGGACCAAAGCCCTGAGACGTCGCTGTGGCAACATGTGACTTAAGAAAAGCTTGTTTGTGTTTGATGTGTCACACATTGTGAATGTTTGATTAGCTGCACCTTTTGTATTTAACAAATAATGAAATTATTGAACTTTGAAGTTTGAGGACAAAGCTGGAAACCCAATCATGAAACTTTAAGCACAAATTTATTTTCAATACAGCTTTTACAGAAGCACAACCAGCTTAAACGTCTGTCTCCTTGTCCATCCTATTCCCAAACCTAACCCATCCATCTCCATGTCCCCTAGCCCTAACCGATCCATCTCCATGTCCCCTAGCCCTAACCCGTCTGTCACTTATACATCCGTCCATATTGTGCAGAGATTTTATAAACTTCAATAAATAAAATGTTTGAAATCTCAATTTGTCTCTCTCTCTCTCTCTCTCTCTCTCTCTCTCTCTCTCTCTCTCTCTCTCTCTCTCTCTCTCTCTCTCTCTCTCTCTCTCTCTCTCTCTCTCTCTCTCTCTCTCTCTCACACACACACACACACACACATTTGCGACCCAAATATTAGTTTTAAAAAATGCAGCAATACTCAATGCCTACATGCACTGATAAAACATGAAAAAAGTGAAACTAGGGCTAAATCCCAATTGTTAGAGCTATTATACTTTACTAAGTTCCTCATTTAAATGCATGAGAAATGCCTCCATCTGGTGGTGACCAGTGGTAGTGACGCAAAGCCTTGTAATCAGGTCAGTATTTGTATGCAGATGTGCAAACACAGTGAATGCTGAGAGAGCACACAGTCTTTTACTGCTCCTGACACACTTTGATACTGACAGAGTATAGAACAATACTTTTAGATATTATATATATTATATTTTAGATATAGACAACAAAAGTTTGGTGATGTTAGTGTAAGTTTTGTTTATTAATATTTTTCAGTTTATTAGATTTATTTTGCTGCATGTTAGAGTTTGGAGCCAACACATGCACACACTCACACAAAACCTACCGAACAGACTACAATCAACTTCAACGAACAAAGTAAGTGCATAAAGGCTTTAGCTAGGCAACACATTAAGAAAGCTATTGACTTAACACCACTGAGAGACAGACTTATAGGAATACGTTTACATATGGCTACCACCACTGCAAGGTCTCAATCACTTTTTTGATAAGCTGGGGATGCTAATGTTTCAACAATATAAATTTAACTGTATGTAATATCAAATAAATGGGATCTGATGAGTCCAGTCACACGCTGTTCAGTTGGGTCAGTTTCAGACTGGGCTGCGGCTGGCTTCCTCCAGTCTCCATGGTGATGCATTTACAGCAGCAACACGCCATTGTGGCAATTTTTAAGTCAGACCACTTTTTCTTCACCTAGGCTTTGTAAAGAAGTTGCAAGATACACTTTTGTATTATGCTAAATCATATTATTTGATCAAAAACACTGATAAATACAAACCTCTGGAGATCTTGTGTCAACTTCTGGGCTGTTGATTTCCTTCCCTTTTCTTCCGTTTTTATTGCTCCATGATAAAACATATTGGTTTTTGTTTTGTTTAGAAGGATTTACTGGGGCTTTAAGCTGCTTTTCCTTTTCTAAACGCACAGATGTCACATGGCGATCTGTGGTGTGTATCCATCAGCTCAGATTGTTAAATTATTTAACTTTGTTTCTTTAGTTTGATTCAGTCTCTGGGATGAACCTGATCCGTCTGTCTGTCTGTCTGTCTGTGTGTCGGTCTGTCTGTCTGTGTGTCTGTCTGTCTGTCTGTGTGTCTGTGTGTCTGTCTGTCTGTCTGTCTGTCTGTCTGTCTGTCTGTCTGTCTGTCTGTCTGTCTGTCTGTCTGTCAGGTCAACCTCTTTCTCTCTGTGCTGAATATGGAGCTGTTCTGTCACATGGACCAATCAACTGCCCTTTTGATTTTTAGATTTTTTTTGGATCGACAAGCAAAGGCGTCAAACAAATAAACACACACACACACACACACACACACACACACACACACACACACACACACACACACACACACACACACACACACACACACACACACACACACACACACACACACACACACACACACACACACACACACACACACACACACACACACACACACACACACACACACACACACACACACACACACATTTGCAGACATTAACACCCAGGCCTCTGACAGTTAGGGTGGTAGGATGGCCTAGAGGAAAGGTGCCCGACCAGTAACAATGAGGTTGCTTGTTCGATCCCCGGCACTGGACAGGAGGGTGTATTTTTTTTTTTTTTTTTAAGTCTTTATTGAACATGGTTAAAAAAATAATACAAACTAAAATAAAACAATTGAGCAGTAAAAAAGGAAATAAATAAATTAAAAACAAACAAATGGGGTCCTCAGGATCCTAAGCAACAAATACATAACTCAAATAACATGGTTCATGTTCAAAAGGGAAGAAGTTAAGAAAAACTTTTCTGGTCCTACCCCCTCTTATTTTTTATAATTGTTTACAAAAAAAATAAAGGTTCAGTTTGAATCAGTCAGTGTCTATGATGTTTGGCTCGTGGGTTAAAACAAATCAAAACTTTTCGACAAAACAATAACAAAATAAAATAATGGAACAGATGAACGAAAACCTTCAAACAGAAAACAGCAAAACAGAACTTCACTGCTCCAGGTCAGAACAATTCAATGTTTTGTTTCTGAAGAGTTTTTTTAGTTTTGATATTGTTGTACATTTTTTTAGCTCATCATTGCAGTTGTTCCACAGACTTACAGCCTTTGTCGTAATACAGTGTAGTTTTGTATTGGTTCTGCCCCTTCACCTGGGAGACCAGGGTTCGATTCCCAGGCAGGGTGTCTCTGCAGTGGACAGAAGAAGAGGGTGCTGCTGACCAGGGTTAAATAAAAAGTTAAAACAACTTGAATAATGATTTAAAATTGCTAAGAGTAGTTAGAAAATTAAAATAATTAAAAGATTAAGAATTAAAAAATTAAAATAATTGGAAGATTAAAATGATTAAAAAGTTAAGTGTGTGTGTGTGTCATCTCCCTCTCCACATTTCAACTCAGTCACAACATCTACTTCAAATATAGGTTAAAATATCCTAAAAAAAAGAAAAAAGAAAAGAAAAAAAAGCTATGCATATCTCTTTTGTCAATTATTGTCTCTGTCTTTGTGTCTGTCTGTCTGTCTGTCTGTCTGTCTGTCTGTCTGTCTGTCTGTCTGTCTGTCTGTCTGTCTGTCTGTCTGTCTGTCTGTCTGTGTGTGTTCTTACGTAGGCCTCTCTCTCGGTCCTGTCTGTCTTCCTCCTTGGTTTGGCAGCGACAGCACAGTCGTCTCAGGAGGATGTAGATGTGAGGGAAGACGATCAGCGGAGGAGGCAGGATGGGCCGGTCGTGGAAATTCATGATCAACGCGTATCTCTGGAACTTCCATATCTGGTTAGAGATGGACTTCACCTCGAAGAACGTGTTACTGTGGGGAAGGAGAGAGAAAGGGTTATTTTTGGCTGTGTAGAGAGGTGTGTGTGTGTGTGTGTGTGTGTGTGTGTGTGTGTCTGTCTGTCTGTCTGCCTGCCTGCCTGTCTGTCTGTCTGTCTGTCTGTCTGTCTGTCTGTCTGTCTGTCTGTCTGTCTGTCTGTCTGTCTGTCTGTCTGTCTGTCTGTCTTACTTGAACACAGCGATCAGCAGGTTAACCAGCAGTATATGCAGCAGGTAACAGGCCATGATGTTATTGTTTTGCGTTATTGTTTTGTCGAAAAGTTTTGATTTGTTTTAACCCACGAGTCAAACATCATAGACACTGACTGATTCAAACTGAACCTTTATTTTTTTTGTAAACAATTATAAAAAATAAGAGGGGGTAGGACCAGAAAAGTTTTTCTTAACTTCTTCCCTTTTGAACATGAACCATGTTATTTGAGTTATGTATTTGTTGCTTAGGATCCTGAGGACCCCATTTGTTTGTTTTTAATTTATTTATTTCCTTTTTTACTGCTCAATTGTTTTATTTTAGTTTGTATTATTTTTTTAACCATGTTCAATAAAGACTTAAAAAAAAAACAAAAAAAAAACACCCTCCTGTCCAGTGCCGGGGATCGAACAAGCAACCTCATTGTTACTGGTCGGGCACCTTTCCTCTAGGCTATCCTACCACCCCAACTGTCAGAGGCCTGGGTGTTAATGTCTGCAAATGTGTGTGTGTGTGTGTGTGTGTGTGTGTGTGTGTGTCTGCCTGCCTGTCTGTCTGTCTGTCTGTCTGTCTGTCTGTCTGTCTGTCTGTCTGTCTGTCTGTCTGTCTGTCTGCCTGTCTGTCTGTCTGTCTGTCTGTCTGTCTTACTTGAACACAGCGATCAGCAGGTTAACCAGCAGTATATTAGCCACTAGCAGGTAACAGGCCATGATGGCTGGAGTGAGACCGGCTCCGGGAATACAGGGAGGAAGCTTCTTTCCATCCTCATCGTAAAGATTATCACCACACGGAGCTGAGAGAGAGACAGGCAGAGAGAGAGACAGGGGGGAGAGAGAGAGGGAGGGAGGGAGAGAGAGAGAGAGGCAGGGAGGGAGGGAGAGAGAGAGACATTAAATTAGTAGTACAGAGAGAGAGAGAGAGAGAGAGAGAGAGAGAGATTGATATATGTTGAGAGAGAGCAGCATTTATATTTTTGAGCAGAGTTCTTAGGCAGTGCACTTTGAATGTGGTTTTTTGTATCATGTGATAAACAGTAATTAAAGAACCTTTATCATTATCTTTACAGTTTAAAGGTTTGTCAGAGTGAGATACTTACGGTTGATCTCTATGGCGTACACTGTGGGTCGGGACAGGAGAAGGGAAAAGAGAAAAATGAAAAATTATTAATAATAATAATTTTAATCGTATTTCATACCACAACATTACAATGAATATCTAGGGTTAGGGTTAGGGTTAACCCTAACCCTATTTAATACATGAAGGGTTGATTAAAAAAGTCTTTATGGCTTGAATACCTGAAAACTTAATTACTAGATGACTTCTAGCTGCTGAGGTACATGCTGTTGTGGCTAAAGTTTGTCTCATTATTATGAGAACATTTCAACAGACGGAGCGACCAGGAGAACAGTGATTAAGAAAGTCCTTAATGGCTCGCTAATGCTAACCTGAACAAATGAAAATCAAATCAGTTTTATTTTCTACAGCCCAATATCACAAATAGACATTTGCCTCAGTGGGCTTCACCATTCCATACAGTATGACAGTATAAAGAACACTTAATGACTAAATGTTGTTTTGAAAACACTTGAACAGACGATCAAACAAGGAGAGTGTTGGGACAGATAGTGAGGACCAACATGGGCTGACTGCAGTCTTACTTTAGTATTGTTTCCACACATTGGTACAGTATGATTTGGTACGGTTCGGTACGGTTCGGTACGGTTCAGTACGGTTCGGTACGGTTTGGTACGGTTTGGTACGGTTTGGTACGGTTCAGTACGGTGTGAATGGGGCTTAGGCCTGGTTATAGTGTGACCCCTTATAGTGTGAATGGGGCTTGGTTATAGTGTGAATGGGGCTTAGGCCTGGTACGGTGTGTAGTGTGAATGGGGCTTAGGCCTGGTACGGTGTGTAGTGTGAATGGGGCTTAGGCCTGGTTATAGTGTGAATGGGGCTGGGGCCTGGTTATAGTGTGAATGGGGCTGGGGCCTGGTTATAGTGTGAATGGGGCTTAGGCCTGGTTATAGTGTGAATGGGGCTGGGGCCTGGTTATAGTGTGAATGGGGCCTGGTTATAGTGTGAATGGGGCTTAGGCCTGGTTAAAGAGTCCAGTGGTACGGTGTGTGTAGTGTGAATGGGGCTTAGGCCTGGTTATAGTGTGAATGGGGCTTGGGCCTGGTACGTTGTGTAGTGTGAATGGGGCTTGGGCCTGGTTATAGTGTGAATGGGAATTTTCTATAAGAAAAAGAAAACCAATCGCCTATAATCGGCCGGCCGATAAAATATTTGGTCGGGCCGTAAAATATATATATATATATATATATATATATATATATATATATATATGTATGTACAAATATATATATATTCATAATTCATATTTATGTATACATAGTTGAATCCACTCAGATCTTAAACTAAATGTCTAAATGAATATTATGAACTTATAGCGTAAATGGGGCTGGGGCCTGGTTATAATGTGAATGGGGCCTGGTTATAGTGTGAATGGGGCTTAGGCCTGGTACGGTGTGTAGTGTGAATGGGGCTTAGGCCTGGTTATAGCGTGAATGGGGCTGGGGCCTGGTTATAGTGTGAATGGGGCTGGGGCCTGGTTATAGTGTGAATGGGGCTGGGGCCTGGTTATAGTGTGAATGGGGCTGGGGCCTGGTTATAGTGTGAATGGGGCCTGGTTATAGTGTGAATGGGGCTGGGGCCTGGTTATAGTGTGAATGGGGCTTAGGCCTGGTTATAGTGTGAATGGGGCCGGAACGGCGATCCTGGTTAAAAGCATGCCAGGCCCACTGCCAGTGCCGGGCGTGCCAGTGCCGGGTTAGGGTTAGCGTGCCAGTGCGCCGGGCATGCCAGTGCCAGGCATGCCAGTGCCGGGCGTGCCAGTGCCGGGTTAGGGTTAGCGTGCCAGTGCCGGGCATGCCAGTGCCAGGCCCACTGGCATGCTAGGGCCGGGTTAGGGTTAGCGTGCCAGTGCGCCGGGCATGCCAGTGCCGGGCATGCCAGTGGGCCTGGCATGCCAGTGCCATAATAATGGGGCTTAGGCCTGGTTTAAGTGTGAAAGGGGCTTAGGCCTGGTTATAGTGTGAATGGGGCTTGGGCCTGGTTATAGTGTGACAGTACGGTTCGGTACGGTTCGGTACGGTTCGGTACGGTTTGGTACGGTGTGTAGTGTGAATGGGGCTTAGGCCTGGTTATAGCGTGAATGGGGCTGGGGCCTGGTTATAGTGTGAATGGGGCTGGGGCCTGGTTATAGTGTGAATGGGGCTTAGGCCTGGTTATAGTGTGAATGGGGCTGGGGCCTGGTTATAGTGTGAATGGGGCTGGGGCCTGGTTATAGTGTGAATGGGGCCTGGTTATAGTGTGAATGGGGCTTAGGCCTGGTTAAAGAGTCCAGTGGTACAGTGTGTGTAGTGTGAATGGGGCTTAGGCCTGGTTATAGTGTGAATGGGGCTTGGGCCTGGTACGTTGTGTAGTGTGAATGGGGCTTGGGCCTGGTTATAGTGTGAATGGGAATTTTCTATAAGAAAAAGAAAACCAATCGCCTATAATCGGCCGGCCGATAAAATATTTGGTCGGGCCGTAAAATATATATATATATATATATATATATATATATATATATATATATATATATTTTACGGCCTGGTTATAGTGTGAATGGGGCTTAGGCCTGGTACGGTGTGTAGTGTGAATGGGGCTTAGGCCTGGTTATAGCGTGAATGGGGCTGGGGCCTGGTTATAGTGTGAATGGGGCTGGGGCCTGGTTATAGTGTGAATGGGGCTGGGGCCTGGTTATAGTGTGAATGGGGCTGGGGCCTGGTTATAGTGTGAATGGGGCTTAGGCCTCGTTAAAGTGTGAATGGGGCTGGGGCCTGGTTAAAGAGTCCAGTGGTACGGTGTGTGTAGTGTGAATGGGGCTTAGTTCTGGTTATAGTGTGAATGGGGCTTGGGCCTGGTTAAAGAGTCCAGTGGTACGGTGTGTGTAGTGTGAATGGGGCTTGGGCCTGGTTATAGTGTGAATGGGAATTTTCTATAAGAAAAAGAAAACCAATCGCCTATAATCGGCCGGCCGATAAAATATTTGGTCGGGCCGTAAAATATATATATATATATATATATATGTATGTACAAATATATATATATTCATAATTCATATTTATGTATACATAGTTGAATCCACTCAGATCTTAAACTAAATGTCTAAATGAATATTATGAACTTATAGCGTGAATGGGGCTGGGGCCTGGTTATAATGTGAATGGGGCCTGGTTATAGTGTGAATGGGGCTTAGGCCTGGTACGGTGTGTAGTGTGAATGGGGCTTAGGCCTGGTTATAGCGTGAATGGGGCTGGGGCCTGGTTATAGTGTGAATGGGGCTGTGGCCTGGTTATAGTGTGAATGGGGCTTAGGCCTGGTTATAGTGTGAATGGGGCTGGGGCCTGGTTATGGGTTAGGGTTAGGGTTAGGGTTAGGGTTAGGGTTAGGGTTAGGGTTAGATGGGTTAGGGTTAGAGGGTTAGGGTTAGGTAGTTTAAGTTATCTCGATGACACCCCCTGCTTCATCCGACGACTGGGCAGTTGAAATGGGGTGCCAAAGGCAATGCACGGACCGACGCACGTTTGTCAGCAGCTTCTCATTCCATATTACCCACGTGATTTGTTTTTTTGACTTAAATTGCCCTAAACAGGGTTCTGTATTTCTTGTCTTGAGTTTCTCATTACTTCTATGTTGAAAAGCATTCCGATCCTTTGAATTTATCTAGAGTGATTAGTTCCATGACTTCGGATTGCCCTAAAAAGGGTTCTGTATTTCAGGACTTAGGATTGCCCTAGAAAGGGTTAGGGTTAGGGTTAGGGTTAGGGTTAGTTTTTTTTAGGGTTAGGGTTAGGGTTAGGGTTAGGGTTAGGGTTAGAGGGTTAGGGTTAGGGTTAGGGTTAGGGTTAGGGTTAGGGTTAGGGTTAGGGTTAGGGTTAGGGTTAGGGTTAGGGTTAGAGGGTTAGGGTTAGGGTTAGGGTTAGGGTTAGGGTTAGGGTTAGGGTTAGGGTTAGGGGTTAGGGTTAGGGTTAGGGTTAGGGTTAGAGGGTTAGGGTTAGGGTTAGGGTTAGGGTTAGGGTTAGGGTTAGGGTTAGGGTTAGGGTTAGGTTATAGGGATAAATACGTCCTTCGAGAGGCCTCTCAAGAATGTTTTTGCCAATAACTCCGGATAAGAATGCCCTATCATCATGAAACGAAGTTCCTTGGATTCCTTGGCCCCAGGCCTTTCCAATGGTGTGTCGTTTGACCCCGTGGAACCTTGGGAAATATTCGAAATCTTAGTTTGAAACTTTAAAATGGCCATATCTCCGGAACGGTAAGTCGTAGAGACTTGATTTCAACTCTGGCGTGTTCAGCAACCCCAAATTAGGTCTGACGCCACCCACTTTCAAGTCTCTAGGACCTACGGTTCTGGAGTTATAAGCGAAAACGTCGGCCCAATGGGAATGAATGGGCGTCATTGAAAATATCTCTAAGTGTTGAGTCCAAAAAAAAAAAGTTCCCCCAGGAAGTGTCTAGGAGCACGTTTCAGGCCATTTTGAGTGGTCTGGTAATGGTCTGTGGTGAAGTTTTTTAAAAACCCCATTCTTGAGGGGCCACTCAAGAATGTTTTTGCCAATAACTCCGGATAGGAATGCCCTATCATCATGGAACGAAGTTCCTTGGATTCCTTGGCCCCAGACCTTTCCAATGGTGTGTCGTTTGACCCCGTGGAACCTTGGGAAATGTTCAGAATCTTAGTTTGAAACTTTAAAATGGCCATATCTCCGGAACGGTAAGTCGTAGAGACTCGGGGACAACTCCAGTGTGTTCAACGTTGCCGAATTATGTCTGACGGAACTTGGTTTCAAGTCTCTAGGACCTACGGTTCTGGAGTTATAAGCGAAAACGTTGGCCCAATGGGAATGAATGGGCGTCATTGAAAATATCTCTAAGTGTTGAGTCCAAAAAAAAAAGTTCCCCCAGGAAGTGTCTAGGAGCACGTTTCAGGCCATTTTGAGTGGTCTGGTAATGGTCTGTGGTGAAGTTTTTTAAAAACCCTATGTAAAAGTTGGAATCTGAATGTGGAATGTGGAAGTGGAATGTAGAATGTAAAATTAAAAATGTAAAACTCTCTGCACAGTCCTGTCAGAGCACTGAGGTCCTCTGACCAATGTATTCTAGACTGTCCCAGGTCTAAGCTGAAGAGCAGGGGAGACAGAGCCTTCGCTGTAGCTGGACCAAAGTTGAGGAATTCTCTTCCTTTATTCATCAGATATGCCACTTCTTTGGAAAATGTTAAATGTCTGCTGAAGACACATTTTTTTGCACTGGCCTTCGGAACCAGCTGAGCTGAGTATTTTCTTATGTGTTAGGGTTAGGGTTAGGGTTAGGGTTAGGGTTAGGGGGTTAGGGTTAGGGTTAGGGTTAGGGTTAGGGTTAGGGTTAGGGTTAGGGTTAGGGTTAGGGTTAGGGTTAGAGGGTTAGGGTTAGGGTTAGGGTTAGGGTTAGGTTAAGAGCAATCTGCCCACTTTTCAAAAGTGGTTTTTTGGACGTAAATTTTGAACGCAGAGGGGAAACCTCATACCGAGACCATCCTCGGATACCTTGGGACCAGGCGCATTGGCCGAAAAAGTTTCGTCCCCCTGGTGGCGATTGTGGGTACTGCAATCGCGATTTGAAAAGTTTGAAGCTCTGTAACTCCCCAACGCAGAGGGGCAACACAATTCCAAGCAGTGCCTGTTGTAGCCCTTGGCCAGGACTACATGCTCACCAATTTTTAGCCATTTCCGAGAAACTTTTTTTAACATGGAAAAACAGGTTTTTTGGGAATAACGTCCGGTAGGGGAGGGGCAACTGCACAAGATTTTTAACCAAGATACTAGGCGTGGGGACGGATCAGAATCCGTTGAAATTTTGGTTCTATGTTGTTTCTATCCCGAGTTAGGGTTAGGGTTAGGGTTAGGGTTAGGGTTAGGGTTAGGGTTAGGGTTAGGGTTAGGGTAGGGTTAGGGTTAGGGTTAGGGTTAGGGTTAGGGTTAGGGTTAGGGTTAGGGTTAGGGTTAGGGGTTAGGGTTAGGGTTAGGGTTAGGGTTAGGGTTAGGGGTTAGGGTTAGGGTTAGGGTTAGGGTTAGGGTTAGGGTTAGGGTTAGAGGGTTAGGGTTAGGGTTAGGGTTAGGGTTAGGGTTAGGGTTAGGGTTAGGGTTAGGGTTAGGGTTAGGGTTAGGGTTAGGTTATAGGGATAAATACGTCAGGGTTAGGGTTAGGGTTAGGGTTAGGGTTAGGGTTAGGGTTAGGGTTAGGGTTAGGGTTAGGGTTAGGGTTAGGGTTAGGGTTAGGGGTTAGGGTTAGGGTTAGGGTTAGGGTTAGGGTTAGGGTTAGGGTTAGGGTTAGGGTTAGGGTTAGGGTTAGGGTTAGGGTTAGGGTTAGGTTAAGAGAGGACAGCAGACAGTCAAAGACTGCCCACTGGTTAGTGTACTCGCTAATATCTATGTATGTAATGATATCTATCTCCTATCAAGGCCTGGTGGTATTAGAGTAGGAATGATGATATTTTTTTATATATTATTTAATAATTATATTATTAATTGTTGTTAGATGTACAGTTTTTAATTTTTGTGTTTGTTTCAACTTGAATTGTAGACACAATATTATTTATAAATATATATATACTATAAGGAGTCTAGTTTTAGTTAGTATATATTGTATCTAATTGTTTTTCTAATCTGTAGGAGCTGTGGGCTTGTCTAAAAGAAGACCAAGAGCACCCTCTGGTGGATGAAACCTGGCACAGCACTCCCATAATAACTCCAAAATCCTCCTGTACAATACAGAAATTGGAGAATTGTTCTTGTCATTGAAAGGTGTTTTTGACCGACTATGTGTAATGGTCTATCTTAGTCTAACTATCAGACTGGACACATCCATCGTAAATAGACATATAGTGGAATGCGCAGTAGTTGGATCTTATAGAAAAGATAATAGGCGTCAATTTTGTAGCTGAATTGCATAGTCAAATAGGTGTCTATTTTGTAGCTGGATTACATTCTAGAATAGGATGCACTTATGTCTCCACAGAATGTAAGTTGGGAGATACATAAAGTATCCGTGATAAAACTCCACATGTAAAAGTAACCTATGGCAGATGGAGATTAAGTTAAGGCAAGTAGGTAAACGGTTAGGACTGGGGAGGTATGTGGTGATGTTAAAGAGGTATAAACACATCCTATATAGCAAGGCATAGATAGACAGTACTAGGGGTAAGTGGCCAAACAGAAGAGGTCATGACAGGTCCTATAATGGATGATCATCATGGGGAATGTAGTAAGACGTCAACAATATTGTCTACACGTATTGCCCGATAAGGATTCATAATAGTGTAATGGACATATATATATTTTCATACTTAACCTAACATATCCTCTCAATAAAGCATTCCCTTGTAAGAACCCGACACGAACACATAACTGCAGAAGCATGCCTATTCCCTCCCACTGCTGAAAATACGAAAGAACATGGATGTGCTGAACTCTGTATATCCACTAAAGTACACTAATCACCCAGTCACAAGCCAAGCCTGTAAGGTGTAAACAAAATATGACAGTCTTGCTCATAGGCCCAAGAAAGTGGGATTGAATGTGATGGTGGTAATATTCTAGTAATAATAGTGCTTAAGGTCAAATATTGAGCGATGGTAATAATGATATAGTAATAATAGTGCTTAGAGTCGAATTATGAGCTAACCTCCAGGAATAAGAAGAGGGGAATAAAACCCTTAAATGGAAAAACAGCTGAGAGGCATAACGTCTTCTAAATAGGATATACCTCTATAACAGTAATTAAGGCTCTTTAAGGCAAATGGAGGTGTTCTGATTCTAATATGGGTCTGACAGGTATATAGATTTCACATGTGATGGTGATAATATTCTAGTGATAATAGTGTTAGAGTCAATATTAAGCGATAGTAATCATAATATAGTAATAATAGTGTTTAGGGTCAAATTATGAGCTAGCCTCCAGGAATAAGGGGAGGGGAATAAAAACCTTAAATGGAAAAACAGCTGAAAGGCATGACGTCATCTAAATAGGCTACCCCTCTATGACAGTGATTTACGCCCTTTAAGGCAATGGAGGTGTTCTATTTCTAATATAGGTATGACAGGTATATGAATTTCACAGTCCCAATGTAAAACCTGGATTCCCCCGATGGGGTTAAGCCAAGCAGAAGGAGGAGGGATAGATATCTTCAGTGGAGAAACAGCTGGTAGGCATGACGTAGTCTCCAAGTAGAATGTCCCTCTGTGGTGGTATTGCAAACCTGGCAGGACAAGTGGAGGTCTTCTTCTTCTCATCTGGAACTTCAGTAGAGAAGCCGTAGGTAGGAATGACGTCATCTCCAGGTGAGTTGTCCCTCTGTGGTGGTGATGCAAACCTTGTCGGGCAGGTGGAGGTATTCATGGCAGTGGTCGTCATTACACAGTATGGAGTGATGTTAGGACCTCGGTGCTTGCCATAGCGCAGGTTCGTGCCCAAGATTTGGGTAATCGTACCTGGTTCCGGGATTGTCCGGTGAAGGACAAGATCTTCCAAGGCCCCATCTGACCACTGGCGCGTAAAATGGCGCACATTCAGCCTCGCGGCCGCCGCCATTTTTGTAGTTTTTGCGGACCTCATGGCCGCCATTTTTGTAGTCCTAACGGATCTCGTGGCTCTCCGTGAATAAAGTTCAGTTGGTTGGTATAAAGAGATTAAACACGGTTCTTACCAGCTCTTTCGCTCAGGACCTTAGTCCAATGATATGGGTAGCAATGTTCATCCATTAGGGTTAAGTTTCCTCGTCAGTAAATATTCTTAGATTGCGAAAAAAATTCGAAAAAAGATCGGAAAATGATGTTAATCAAAAGGATTTGTTTATTTACAGTTGCAATTAACGGCGGGACGTTTCGGTTACAAAAAAACCTTCATCAGCCTAGCAATCTTGAGAAAGTACCTGTACGAGCGCTAATTGGTGTGCTTCCAGCATGAAGACCAAAGTGAAAGAGGGAGATGAAAGCGGGGGTTGGGCGGATATACCTTTCACCCCGTGACCTCTAAAGTTGGCGATATCCCGGACGAATTAAAAGTAAAGAAATAAAATTTCCCAAGGGGAAAGGGATTAGAAAAATGTCTAGACCCCAGAGGGGGGCGCAGACCTAAAAAATAATATTAAACTGGATATAAACTAATTGTAAAAAATTGGACCGGAAATGGTTGCATTCAGGGGCCCTCGGAAATTTGAAGAAAAGGTGGTTTGAGCCGGTGAATGGTTGCATTCAGGGACTCCAGGAGTCCAGAAGCTCCTGCGTGAATAATGGAAGCCAATTGTGGGGAAAATGAAGACTACATGAATGAAATGGATGGATGTGAATTTAGGATTAGGCATAAGGCCCGAATGGTTAGGTTTAGAGTAAGGGGAAGGGAAGGTGTTAACCTCCACTAATAAATAATAATAATAACAATCTAATTGGGGGGTCTGTGACTTAGGATTAGGCACGTAGGGATACTGTGCACCAATACAAAAATTGCCACGTCAATGGACTATATTGGACCCGTGGCCGATGTGGACCATAGCGGGTAGAGGGTGATCATCATGGATATCGTGAGTGGTGACATGCTTCGTACAGGCCTTTCAGAAACATCATTTTCCTATAGTCATATGTAAGCATATTATGCATTTACACAGTAGGTATACGTGATAGATATTGAAATAAATATAACTATGTCCCAATGTCCTGTAGGTGGTGATACTTTACATGAGATGGACATGCAAAATAGAACAAAAAGAAATAAAAATAACTTTAGATAGCGGTGGTGGACACCAAAGTGTTACCTCAATATATAGGAACATATATCACACAGTTATATCACGATGACATGTATGGTAATAATACTTGACATGAAAAGGATGTGGAAAATTGAACAAAATGAAAAAAAATTAACTTCAAATATAGAGAGGTGACAATGGCAGTGTACAGCCCATCTACATATGTTACTATATCCCAATGTCATGCACGATGGTAATCCTTTACATGAGATGGATATGTGAAATAGAACAAAGAAAAACAAAATTAACTTTGGATTAGTGGTGGTGGACACAAGAGTGTTACCTGAATATATAGAAACATATATTACATAGCTATATCCCAATGACATGTATGGTAATGATACTTTACATGAGATGGAGATGGAAAACTGAAAAAAGAGAAATAAAACAAACTTGAGATATAGAAAGGTAGATGTGACAGTGATCGCTCAGTCTATGTGTCTGACTATATCTCAATGACACGTACGGTGGTAATACTGTACATGCAATGGACATGGAAAAGTGAAAAAAGAGAAATAAAAGTAACTTCAGGTTTGAGGTGGTAGACACAAAAGTGTTCCCTCGTAACCAACATGACTAAGACACTACCCGGGGAGACCGCCGGATAATGTCACTCGATGTGGAAATAAATATCATGACAAAACATAAAAACAGCACTGACGGGGTTAGGTTAAGAGAGGACAGCAGACAGTCAAAGACTGCCCACTGGTTAGTGTACTCGCTAATATCTATGTATGTAATGATATCTATCTCCTATCAAGGCCTGGTGGTATTAGAGTAGGAATGATGATATTTTTTTATATATTATTTAATAATTATATTATTAATTGTTGTTAGATGTACAGTTTTTAATTTTTGTGTTTGTTTCAACTTGAATTGTAGACACAATATTATTTATAAATATATATATACTATAAGGAGTCTAGTTTTAGTTAGTATATATTGTATCTAATTGTTTTTCTAATCTGTAGGAGCTGTGGGCTTGTCTAAAAGAAGACCAAGAGCACCCTCTGGTGGATGAAACCTGGCACAGCACTCCCATAATAACTCCAAAATCCTCCTGTACAATACAGAAATTGGAGAATTGTTCTTGTCATTGAAAGGTGTTTTTGACCGACTATGTGTAATGGTCTATCTTAGTCTAACTATCAGACTGGACACATCCATCGTAAATAGACATATAGTGGAATGCGCAGTAGTTGGATCTTATAGAAAAGATAATAGGCGTCAATTTTGTAGCTGAATTGCATAGTCAAATAGGTGTCTATTTTGTAGCTGGATTACATTCTAGAATAGGATGCACTTATGTCTCCACAGAATGTAAGTTGGGAGATACATAAAGTATCCGTGATAAAACTCCACATGTAAAAGTAACCTATGGCAGATGGAGATTAAGTTAAGGCAAGTAGGTAAACGGTTAGGACTGGGGAGGTATGTGGTGATGTTAAAGAGGTATAAACACATCCTATATAGCAAGGCATAGATAGACAGTACTAGGGGTAAGTGGCCAAACAGAAGAGGTCATGACAGGTCCTATAATGGATGATCATCATGGGGAATGTAGTAAGACGTCAACAATATTGTCTACACGTATTGCCCGATAAGGATTCATAATAGTGTAATGGACATATATATATTTTCATACTTAACCTAACATATCCTCTCAATAAAGCATTCCCTTGTAAGAACCCGACACGAACACATAACTGCAGAAGCATGCCTATTCCCTCCCACTGCTGAAAATACGAAAGAACATGGATGTGCTGAACTCTGTATATCCACTAAAGTACACTAATCACCCAGTCACAAGCCAAGCCTGTAAGGTGTAAACAAAATATGACAGTCTTGCTCATAGGCCCAAGAAAGTGGGATTGAATGTGATGGTGGTAATATTCTAGTAATAATAGTGCTTAAGGTCAAATATTGAGCGATGGTAATAATGATATAGTAATAATAGTGCTTAGAGTCGAATTATGAGCTAACCTCCAGGAATAAGAAGAGGGGAATAAAACCCTTAAATGGAAAAACAGCTGAGAGGCATAACGTCTTCTAAATAGGATATACCTCTATAACAGTAATTAAGGCTCTTTAAGGCAAATGGAGGTGTTCTGATTCTAATATGGGTCTGACAGGTATATAGATTTCACATGTGATGGTGATAATATTCTAGTGATAATAGTGTTAGAGTCAATATTAAGCGATAGTAATCATAATATAGTAATAATAGTGTTTAGGGTCAAATTATGAGCTAGCCTCCAGGAATAAGGGGAGGGGAATAAAAACCTTAAATGGAAAAACAGCTGAAAGGCATGACGTCATCTAAATAGGCTACCCCTCTATGACAGTGATTTACGCCCTTTAAGGCAATGGAGGTGTTCTATTTCTAATATAGGTATGACAGGTATATGAATTTCACAGTCCCAATGTAAAACCTGGATTCCCCCGATGGGGTTAAGCCAAGCAGAAGGAGGAGGGATAGATATCTTCAGTGGAGAAACAGCTGGTAGGCATGACGTAGTCTCCAAGTAGAATGTCCCTCTGTGGTGGTATTGCAAACCTGGCAGGACAAGTGGAGGTCTTCTTCTTCTCATCTGGAACTTCAGTAGAGAAGCCGTAGGTAGGAATGACGTCATCTCCAGGTGAGTTGTCCCTCTGTGGTGGTGATGCAAACCTTGTCGGGCAGGTGGAGGTATTCATGGCAGTGGTCGTCATTACACAGTATGGAGTGATGTTAGGACCTCGGTGCTTGCCATAGCGCAGGTTCGTGCCCAAGATTTGGGTAATCGTACCTGGTTCCGGGATTGTCCGGTGAAGGACAAGATCTTCCAAGGCCCCATCTGACCACTGGCGCGTAAAATGGCGCACATTCAGCCTCGCGGCCGCCGCCATTTTTGTAGTTTTTGCGGACCTCATGGCCGCCATTTTTGTAGTCCTAACGGATCTCGTGGCTCTCCGTGAATAAAGTTCAGTTGGTTGGTATAAAGAGATTAAACACGGTTCTTACCAGCTCTTTCGCTCAGGACCTTAGTCCAATGATATGGGTAGCAATGTTCATCCATTAGGGTTAAGTTTCCTCGTCAGTAAATATTCTTAGATTGCGAAAAAAATTCGAAAAAAGATCGGAAAATGATGTTAATCAAAAGGATTTGTTTATTTACAGTTGCAATTAACGGCGGGACGTTTCGGTTACAAAAAAACCTTCATCAGCCTAGCAATCTTGAGAAAGTACCTGTACGAGCGCTAATTGGTGTGCTTCCAGCATGAAGACCAAAGTGAAAGAGGGAGATGAAAGCGGGGGTTGGGCGGATATACCTTTCACCCCGTGACCTCTAAAGTTGGCGATATCCCGGACGAATTAAAAGTAAAGAAATAAAATTTCCCAAGGGGAAAGGGATTAGAAAAATGTCTAGACCCCAGAGGGGGGCGCAGACCTAAAAAATAATATTAAACTGGATATAAACTAATTGTAAAAAATTGGACCGGAAATGGTTGCATTCAGGGGCCCTCGGAAATTTGAAGAAAAGGTGGTTTGAGCCGGTGAATGGTTGCATTCAGGGACTCCAGGAGTCCAGAAGCTCCTGCGTGAATAATGGAAGCCAATTGTGGGGAAAATGAAGACTACATGAATGAAATGGATGGATGTGAATTTAGGATTAGGCATAAGGCCCGAATGGTTAGGTTTAGAGTAAGGGGAAGGGAAGGTGTTAACCTCCACTAATAAATAATAATAATAACAATCTAATTGGGGGGTCTGTGACTTAGGATTAGGCACGTAGGGATACTGTGCACCAATACAAAAATTGCCACGTCAATGGACTATATTGGACCCGTGGCCGATGTGGACCATAGCGGGTAGAGGGTGATCATCATGGATATCGTGAGTGGTGACATGCTTCGTACAGGCCTTTCAGAAACATCATTTTCCTATAGTCATATGTAAGCATATTATGCATTTACACAGTAGGTATACGTGATAGATATTGAAATAAATATAACTATGTCCCAATGTCCTGTAGGTGGTGATACTTTACATGAGATGGACATGCAAAATAGAACAAAAAGAAATAAAAATAACTTTAGATAGCGGTGGTGGACACCAAAGTGTTACCTCAATATATAGGAACATATATCACACAGTTATATCACGATGACATGTATGGTAATAATACTTGACATGAAAAGGATGTGGAAAATTGAACAAAATGAAAAAAAATTAACTTCAAATATAGAGAGGTGACAATGGCAGTGTACAGCCCATCTACATATGTTACTATATCCCAATGTCATGCACGATGGTAATCCTTTACATGAGATGGATATGTGAAATAGAACAAAGAAAAACAAAATTAACTTTGGATTAGTGGTGGTGGACACAAGAGTGTTACCTGAATATATAGAAACATATATTACATAGCTATATCCCAATGACATGTATGGTAATGATACTTTACATGAGATGGAGATGGAAAACTGAAAAAAGAGAAATAAAACAAACTTGAGATATAGAAAGGTAGATGTGACAGTGATCGCTCAGTCTATGTGTCTGACTATATCTCAATGACACGTACGGTGGTAATACTGTACATGCAATGGACATGGAAAAGTGAAAAAAGAGAAATAAAAGTAACTTCAGGTTTGAGGTGGTAGACACAAAAGTGTTCCCTCGTAACCAACATGACTAAGACACTACCCGGGGAGACCGCCGGATAATGTCACTCGATGTGGAAATAAATATCATGACAAAACATAAAAACAGCACTGACGGGGTTAGGTTAAGAGAGGACAGCAGACAGTCAAAGACTGCCCACTGGTTAGTGTACTCGCTAATATCTATGTATGTAATGATATCTATCTCCTATCAAGGCCTGGTGGTATTAGAGTAGGAATGATGATATTTTTTTATATATTATTTAATAATTATATTATTAATTGTTGTTAGATGTACAGTTTTTAATTTTTGTGTTTGTTTCAACTTGAATTGTAGACACAATATTATTTATAAATATATATATACTATAAGGAGTCTAGTTTTAGTTAGTATATATTGTATCTAATTGTTTTTCTAATCTGTAGGAGCTGTGGGCTTGTCTAAAAGAAGACCAAGAGCACCCTCTGGTGGATGAAACCTGGCACAGCACTCCCATAATAACTCCAAAATCCTCCTGTACAATACAGAAATTGGAGAATTGTTCTTGTCATTGAAAGGTGTTTTTGACCGACTATGTGTAATGGTCTATCTTAGTCTAACTATCAGACTGGACACATCCATCGTAAATAGACATATAGTGGAATGCGCAGTAGTTGGATCTTATAGAAAAGATAATAGGCGTCAATTTTGTAGCTGAATTGCATAGTCAAATAGGTGTCTATTTTGTAGCTGGATTACATTCTAGAATAGGATGCACTTATGTCTCCACAGAATGTAAGTTGGGAGATACATAAAGTATCCGTGATAAAACTCCACATGTAAAAGTAACCTATGGCAGATGGAGATTAAGTTAAGGCAAGTAGGTAAACGGTTAGGACTGGGGAGGTATGTGGTGATGTTAAAGAGGTATAAACACATCCTATATAGCAAGGCATAGATAGACAGTACTAGGGGTAAGTGGCCAAACAGAAGAGGTCATGACAGGTCCTATAATGGATGATCATCATGGGGAATGTAGTAAGACGTCAACAATATTGTCTACACGTATTGCCCGATAAGGATTCATAATAGTGTAATGGACATATATATATTTTCATACTTAACCTAACATATCCTCTCAATAAAGCATTCCCTTGTAAGAACCCGACACGAACACATAACTGCAGAAGCATGCCTATTCCCTCCCACTGCTGAAAATACGAAAGAACATGGATGTGCTGAACTCTGTATATCCACTAAAGTACACTAATCACCCAGTCACAAGCCAAGCCTGTAAGGTGTAAACAAAATATGACAGTCTTGCTCATAGGCCCAAGAAAGTGGGATTGAATGTGATGGTGGTAATATTCTAGTAATAATAGTGCTTAAGGTCAAATATTGAGCGATGGTAATAATGATATAGTAATAATAGTGCTTAGAGTCGAATTATGAGCTAACCTCCAGGAATAAGAAGAGGGGAATAAAACCCTTAAATGGAAAAACAGCTGAGAGGCATAACGTCTTCTAAATAGGATATACCTCTATAACAGTAATTAAGGCTCTTTAAGGCAAATGGAGGTGTTCTGATTCTAATATGGGTCTGACAGGTATATAGATTTCACATGTGATGGTGATAATATTCTAGTGATAATAGTGTTAGAGTCAATATTAAGCGATAGTAATCATAATATAGTAATAATAGTGTTTAGGGTCAAATTATGAGCTAGCCTCCAGGAATAAGGGGAGGGGAATAAAAACCTTAAATGGAAAAACAGCTGAAAGGCATGACGTCATCTAAATAGGCTACCCCTCTATGACAGTGATTTACGCCCTTTAAGGCAATGGAGGTGTTCTATTTCTAATATAGGTATGACAGGTATATGAATTTCACAGTCCCAATGTAAAACCTGGATTCCCCCGATGGGGTTAAGCCAAGCAGAAGGAGGAGGGATAGATATCTTCAGTGGAGAAACAGCTG
This sequence comes from Ammodytes marinus, assembly GCF_949987685.1. Classification (NCBI taxonomy): domain Eukaryota; kingdom Metazoa; phylum Chordata; class Actinopteri; order Uranoscopiformes; family Ammodytidae; genus Ammodytes; species Ammodytes marinus. Next base: position 132,423 of record NW_027648603.1, read on the forward strand.
GTAGGCATGACGTAGTCTCCAAGTAGAATGTCCCTCTGTGGTGGTATTGCAAACCTGGCAGGACAAGTGGAGGTCTTCTTCTTCTCATCTGGAACTTCAGTAGAGAAGCCGTAGGTAGGAATGACGTCATCTCCAGGTAAGTTGTCCCTCTGTGGTGGTGATGCAAACCTTGTCGGGCAGGTGGAGGTATTCATGGCAGTGGTCGTCATTACACAGTATGGAGTGATGTTAGGACCTCGGTGCTTGCCATAGCGCAGGTTCGTGCCCAAGATTTGGGTAATCGTACCTGGTTCCGGGATTGTCCGGTGAAGGACAAGATCTTCCAAGGCCCCATCTGACCACTGGCGCGTAAAATGGCGCACATTCAGCCTCGCGGCCGCCGCCATTTTTGTAGTTTTTGCGGACCTCATGGCCGCCATTTTTGTAGTCCTAACGGATCTCGTGGCTCTCCGTGAATAAAGTTCAGTTGGTTGGTATAAAGAGATTAAACACGGTTCTTACCAGCTCTTTCGCTCAGGACCTTAGTCCAATGATATGGGTAGCAATGTTCATCCATTAGGGTTAAGTTTCCTCGTCAGTAAATATTCTTAGATTGCGAAAAAAATTCGAAAAAAGATCGGAAAATGATGTTAATCAAAAGGATTTGTTTATTTACAGTTGCAATTAACGGCGGGACGTTTCGGTTACAAAAAAACCTTCATCAGCCTAGCAATCTTGAGAAAGTACCTGTACGAGCGCTAATTGGTGTGCTTCCAGCATGAAGACCAAAGTGAAAGAGGGAGATGAAAGCGGGGGTTGGGCGGATATACCTTTCACCCCGTGACCTCTAAAGTTGGCGATATCCCGGACGAATTAAAAGTAAAGAAATAAAATTTCCCAAGGGGAAAGGGATTAGAAAAATGTCTAGACCCCAGAGGGGGGCGCAGACCTAAAAAATAATATTAAACTGGATATAAACTAATTGTAAAAAATTGGACCGGAAATGGTTGCATTCAGGGGCCCTCGGAAATTTGAAGAAAAGGTGGTTTGAGCCGGTGAATGGTTGCATTCAGGGACTCCAGGAGTCCAGAAGCTCCTGCGTGAATAATGGAAGCCAATTGTGGGGAAAATGAAGACTACATGAATGAAATGGATGGATGTGAATTTAGGATTAGGCATAAGGCCCGAATGGTTAGGTTTAGAGTAAGGGGAAGGGAAGGTGTTAACCTCCACTAATAAATAATAATAATAACAATCTAATTGGGGGGTCTGTGACTTAGGATTAGGCACGTAGGGATACTGTGCACCAATACAAAAATTGCCACGTCAATGGACTATATTGGACCCGTGGCCGATGTGGACCATAGCGGGTAGAGGGTGATCATCATGGATATCGTGAGTGGTGACATGCTTCGTACAGGCCTTTCAGAAACATCATTTTCCTATAGTCATATGTAAGCATATTATGCATTTACACAGTAGGTATACGTGATAGATATTGAAATAAATATAACTATGTCCCAATGTCCTGTAGGTGGTGATACTTTACATGAGATGGACATGCAAAATAGAACAAAAAGAAATAAAAATAACTTTAGATAGCGGTGGTGGACACCAAAGTGTTACCTCAATATATAGGAACATATATCACACAGTTATATCACGATGACATGTATGGTAATAATACTTGACATGAAAAGGATGTGGAAAATTGAACAAAATGAAAAAAAATTAACTTCAAATATAGAGAGGTGACAATGGCAGTGTACAGCCCATCTACATATGTTACTATATCCCAATGTCATGCACGATGGTAATCCTTTACATGAGATGGATATGTGAAATAGAACAAAGAAAAACAAAATTAACTTTGGATTAGTGGTGGTGGACACAAGAGTGTTACCTGAATATATAGAAACATATATTACATAGCTATATCCCAATGACATGTATGGTAATGATACTTTACATGAGATGGAGATGGAAAACTGAAAAAAGAGAAATAAAACAAACTTGAGATATAGAAAGGTAGATGTGACAGTGATCGCTCAGTCTATGTGTCTGACTATATCTCAATGACACGTACGGTGGTAATACTGTACATGCAATGGACATGGAAAAGTGAAAAAAGAGAAATAAAAGTAACTTCAGGTTTGAGGTGGTAGACACAAAAGTGTTCCCTCGTAACCAACATGACTAAGACACTACCCGGGGAGACCGCCGGATAATGTCACTCGATGTGGAAATAAATATCATGACAAAACATAAAAACAGCACTGACGGGGTTAGGTTAAGAGAGGACAGCAGACAGTCAAAGACTGCCCACTGGTTAGTGTACTCGCTAATATCTATGTATGTAATGATATCTATCTCCTATCAAGGCCTGGTGGTATTAGAGTAGGAATGATGATATTTTTTTATATATTATTTAATAATTATATTATTAATTGTTGTTAGATGTACAGTTTTTAATTTTTGTGTTTGTTTCAACTTGAATTGTAGACACAATATTATTTATAAATATATATATACTATAAGGAGTCTAGTTTTAGTTAGTATATATTGTATCTAATTGTTTTTCTAATCTGTAGGAGCTGTGGGCTTGTCTAAAAGAAGACCAAGAGCACCCTCTGGTGGATGAAACCTGGCACAGCACTCCCATAATAACTCCAAAATCCTCCTGTACAATACAGAAATTGGAGAATTGTTCTTGTCATTGAAAGGTGTTTTTGACCGACTATGTGTAATGGTCTATCTTAGTCTAACTATCAGACTGGACACATCCATCGTAAATAGACATATAGTGGAATGCGCAGTAGTTGGATCTTATAGAAAAGATAATAGGCGTCAATTTTGTAGCTGAATTGCATAGTCAAATAGGTGTCTATTTTGTAGCTGGATTACATTCTAGAATAGGATGCACTTATGTCTCCACAGAATGTAAGTTGGGAGATACATAAAGTATCCGTGATAAAACTCCACATGTAAAAGTAACCTATGGCAGATGGAGATTAAGTTAAGGCAAGTAGGTAAACGGTTAGGACTGGGGAGGTATGTGGTGATGTTAAAGAGGTATAAACACATCCTATATAGCAAGGCATAGATAGACAGTACTAGGGGTAAGTGGCCAAACAGAAGAGGTCATGACAGGTCCTATAATGGATGATCATCATGGGGAATGTAGTAAGACGTCAACAATATTGTCTACACGTATTGCACGATAAGGATTCATAATAGTGTAATGGACATATATATATTTTCATACTTAACCTAACATATCCTCTCAATAAAGCATTCCCTTGTAAGAACCCGACACGAACACATAACTGCAGAAGCATGCCTATTCCCTCCCACTGCTGAAAATACGAAAGAACATGGATGTGCTGAACTCTGTATATCCACTAAAGTACACTAATCACCCAGTCACAAGCCAAGCCTGTAAGGTGTAAACAAAATATGACAGTCTTGCTCATAGGCCCAAGAAAGTGGGATTGAATGTGATGGTGGTAATATTCTAGTAATAATAGTGCTTAAGGTCAAATATTGAGCGATGGTAATAATGATATAGTAATAATAGTGCTTAGAGTCGAATTATGAGCTAACCTCCAGGAATAAGAAGAGGGGAATAAAACCCTTAAATGGAAAAACAGCTGAGAGGCATAACGTCTTCTAAATAGGATATACCTCTATAACAGTAATTAAGGCTCTTTAAGGCAAATGGAGGTGTTCTGATTCTAATATGGGTCTGACAGGTATATAGATTTCACATGTGATGGTGATAATATTCTAGTGATAATAGTGTTAGAGTCAATATTAAGCGATAGTAATCATAATATAGTAATAATAGTGTTTAGGGTCAAATTATGAGCTAGCCTCCAGGAATAAGGGGAGGGGAATAAAAACCTTAAATGGAAAAACAGCTGAAAGGCATGACGTCATCTAAATAGGCTACCCCTCTATGACAGTGATTTACGCCCTTTAAGGCAATGGAGGTGTTCTATTTCTAATATAGGTATGACAGGTATATGAATTTCACAGTCCCAATGTAAAACCTGGATTCCCCCGATGGGGTTAAGCCAAGCAGAAGGAGGAGGGATAGATATCTTCAGTGGAGAAACAGCTGGTAGGCATGACGTAGTCTCCAAGTAGAATGTCCCTCTGTGGTGGTATTGCAAACCTGGCAGGACAAGTGGAGGTCTTCTTCTTCTCATCTGGAACTTCAGTAGAGAAGCCGTAGGTAGGAATGACGTCATCTCCAGGTAAGTTGTCCCTCTGTGGTGGTGATGCAAACCTTGTCGGGCAGGTGGAGGTATTCATGGCAGTGGTCGTCATTACACAGTATGGAGTGATGTTAGGACCTCGGTGCTTGCCATAGCGCAGGTTCGTGCCCAAGATTTGGGTAATCGTACCTGGTTCCGGGATTGTCCGGTGAAGGACAAGATCTTCCAAGGCCCCATCTGACCACTGGCGCGTAAAATGGCGCACATTCAGCCTCGCGGCCGCCGCCATTTTTGTAGTTTTTGCGGACCTCATGGCCGCCATTTTTGTAGTCCTAACGGATCTCGTGGCTCTCCGTGAATAAAGTTCAGTTGGTTGGTATAAAGAGATTAAACACGGTTCTTACCAGCTCTTTCGCTCAGGACCTTAGTCCAATGATATGGGTAGCAATGTTCATCCATTAGGGTTAAGTTTCCTCGTCAGTAAATATTCTTAGATTGCGAAAAAAATTCGAAAAAAGATCGGAAAATGATGTTAATCAAAAGGATTTGTTTATTTACAGTTGCAATTAACGGCGGGACGTTTCGGTTACAAAAAAACCTTCATCAGCCTAGCAATCTTGAGAAAGTACCTGTACGAGCGCTAATTGGTGTGCTTCCAGCATGAAGACCAAAGTGAAAGAGGGAGATGAAAGCGGGGGTTGGGCGGATATACCTTTCACCCCGTGACCTCTAAAGTTGGCGATATCCCGGACGAATTAAAAGTAAAGAAATAAAATTTCCCAAGGGGAAAGGGATTAGAAAAATGTCTAGACCCCAGAGGGGGGCGCAGACCTAAAAAATAATATTAAACTGGATATAAACTAATTGTAAAAAATTGGACCGGAAATGGTTGCATTCAGGGGCCCTCGGAAATTTGAAGAAAAGGTGGTTTGAGCCGGTGAATGGTTGCATTCAGGGACTCCAGGAGTCCAGAAGCTCCTGCGTGAATAATGGAAGCCAATTGTGGGGAAAATGAAGACTACATGAATGAAATGGATGGATGTGAATTTAGGATTAGGCATAAGGCCCGAATGGTTAGGTTTAGAGTAAGGGGAAGGGAAGGTGTTAACCTCCACTAATAAATAATAATAATAACAATCTAATTGGGGGGTCTGTGACTTAGGATTAGGCACGTAGGGATACTGTGCACCAATACAAAAATTGCCACGTCAATGGACTATATTGGACCCGTGGCCGATGTGGACCATAGCGGGTAGAGGGTGATCATCATGGATATCGTGAGTGGTGACATGCTTCGTACAGGCCTTTCAGAAACATCATTTTCCTATAGTCATATGTAAGCATATTATGCATTTACACAGTAGGTATACGTGATAGATATTGAAATAAATATAACTATGTCCCAATGTCCTGTAGGTGGTGATACTTTACATGAGATGGACATGCAAAATAGAACAAAAAGAAATAAAAATAACTTTAGATAGCGGTGGTGGACACCAAAGTGTTACCTCAATATATAGGAACATATATCACACAGTTATATCACGATGACATGTATGGTAATAATACTTGACATGAAAAGGATGTGGAAAATTGAACAAAATGAAAAAAAATTAACTTCAAATATAGAGAGGTGACAATGGCAGTGTACAGCCCATCTACATATGTTACTATATCCCAATGTCATGCACGATGGTAATCCTTTACATGAGATGGATATGTGAAATAGAACAAAGAAAAACAAAATTAACTTTGGATTAGTGGTGGTGGACACAAGAGTGTTACCTGAATATATAGAAACATATATTACATAGCTATATCCCAATGACATGTATGGTAATGATACTTTACATGAGATGGAGATGGAAAACTGAAAAAAGAGAAATAAAACAAACTTGAGATATAGAAAGGTAGATGTGACAGTGATCGCTCAGTCTATGTGTCTGACTATATCTCAATGACACGTACGGTGGTAATACTGTACATGCAATGGACATGGAAAAGTGAAAAAAGAGAAATAAAAGTAACTTCAGGTTTGAGGTGGTAGACACAAAAGTGTTCCCTCGTAACCAACATGACTAAGACACTACCCGGGGAGACCGCCGGATAATGTCACTCGATGTGGAAATAAATATCATGACAAAACATAAAAACAGCACTGACGGGGTTAGGTTAAGAGAGGACAGCAGACAGTCAAAGACTGCCCACTGGTTAGTGTACTCGCTAATATCTATGTATGTAATGATATCTATCTCCTATCAAGGCCTGGTGGTATTAGAGTAGGAATGATGATATTTTTTTATATATTATTTAATAATTATATTATTAATTGTTGTTAGATGTACAGTTTTTAATTTTTGTGTTTGTTTCAACTTGAATTGTAGACACAATATTATTTATAAATATATATATACTATAAGGAGTCTAGTTTTAGTTAGTATATATTGTATCTAATTGTTTTTCTAATCTGTAGGAGCTGTGGGCTTGTCTAAAAGAAGACCAAGAGCACCCTCTGGTGGATGAAACCTGGCACAGCACTCCCATAATAACTCCAAAATCCTCCTGTACAATACAGAAATTGGAGAATTGTTCTTGTCATTGAAAGGTGTTTTTGACCGACTATGTGTAATGGTCTATCTTAGTCTAACTATCAGACTGGACACATCCATCGTAAATAGACATATAGTGGAATGCGCAGTAGTTGGATCTTATAGAAAAGATAATAGGCGTCAATTTTGTAGCTGAATTGCATAGTCAAATAGGTGTCTATTTTGTAGCTGGATTACATTCTAGAATAGGATGCACTTATGTCTCCACAGAATGTAAGTTGGGAGATACATAAAGTATCCGTGATAAAACTCCACATGTAAAAGTAACCTATGGCAGATGGAGATTAAGTTAAGGCAAGTAGGTAAACGGTTAGGACTGGGGAGGTATGTGGTGATGTTAAAGAGGTATAAACACATCCTATATAGCAAGGCATAGATAGACAGTACTAGGGGTAAGTGGCCAAACAGAAGAGGTCATGACAGGTCCTATAATGGATGATCATCATGGGGAATGTAGTAAGACGTCAACAATATTGTCTACACGTATTGCCCGATAAGGATTCATAATAGTGTAATGGACATATATATATTTTCATACTTAACCTAACATATCCTCTCAATAAAGCATTCCCTTGTAAGAACCCGACACGAACACATAACTGCAGAAGCATGCCTATTCCCTCCCACTGCTGAAAATACGAAAGAACATGGATGTGCTGAACTCTGTATATCCACTAAAGTACACTAATCACCCAGTCACAAGCCAAGCCTGTAAGGTGTAAACAAAATATGACAGTCTTGCTCATAGGCCCAAGAAAGTGGGATTGAATGTGATGGTGGTAATATTCTAGTAATAATAGTGCTTAAGGTCAAATATTGAGCGATGGTAATAATGATATAGTAATAATAGTGCTTAGAGTCGAATTATGAGCTAACCTCCAGGAATAAGAAGAGGGGAATAAAACCCTTAAATGGAAAAACAGCTGAGAGGCATAACGTCTTCTAAATAGGATATACCTCTATAACAGTAATTAAGGCTCTTTAAGGCAAATGGAGGTGTTCTGATTCTAATATGGGTCTGACAGGTATATAGATTTCACATGTGATGGTGATAATATTCTAGTGATAATAGTGTTAGAGTCAATATTAAGCGATAGTAATCATAATATAGTAATAATAGTGTTTAGGGTCAAATTATGAGCTAGCCTCCAGGAATAAGGGGAGGGGAATAAAAACCTTAAATGGAAAAACAGCTGAAAGGCATGACGTCATCTAAATAGGCTACCCCTCTATGACAGTGATTTACGCCCTTTAAGGCAATGGAGGTGTTCTATTTCTAATATAGGTATGACAGGTATATGAATTTCACAGTCCCAATGTAAAACCTGGATTCCCCCGATGGGGTTAAGCCAAGCAGAAGGAGGAGGGATAGATATCTTCAGTGGAGAAACAGCTGGTAGGCATGACGTAGTCTCCAAGTAGAATGTCCCTCTGTGGTGGTATTGCAAACCTGGCAGGACAAGTGGAGGTCTTCTTCTTCTCATCTGGAACTTCAGTAGAGAAGCCGTAGGTAGGAATGACGTCATCTCCAGGTGAGTTGTCCCTCTGTGGTGGTGATGCAAACCTTGTCGGGCAGGTGGAGGTATTCATGGCAGTGGTCGTCATTACACAGTATGGAGTGATGTTAGGACCTCGGTGCTTGCCATAGCGCAGGTTCGTGCCCAAGATTTGGGTAATCGTACCTGGTTCCGGGATTGTCCGGTGAAGGACAAGATCTTCCAAGGCCCCATCTGACCACTGGCGCGTAAAATGGCGCACATTCAGCCTCGCGGCCGCCGCCATTTTTGTAGTTTTTGCGGACCTCATGGCCGCCATTTTTGTAGTCCTAACGGATCTCGTGGCTCTCCGTGAATAAAGTTCAGTTGGTTGGTATAAAGAGATTAAACACGGTTCTTACCAGCTCTTTCGCTCAGGACCTTAGTCCAATGATATGGGTAGCAATGTTCATCCATTAGGGTTAAGTTTCCTCGTCAGTAAATATTCTTAGATTGCGAAAAAAATTCGAAAAAAGATCGGAAAATGATGTTAATCAAAAGGATTTGTTTATTTACAGTTGCAATTAACGGCGGGACGTTTCGGTTACAAAAAAACCTTCATCAGCCTAGCAATCTTGAGAAAGTACCTGTACGAGCGCTAATTGGTGTGCTTCCAGCATGAAGACCAAAGTGAAAGAGGGAGATGAAAGCGGGGGTTGGGCGGATATACCTTTCACCCCGTGACCTCTAAAGTTGGCGATATCCCGGACGAATTAAAAGTAAAGAAATAAAATTTCCCAAGGGGAAAGGGATTAGAAAAATGTCTAGACCCCAGAGGGGGGCGCAGACCTAAAAAATAATATTAAACTGGATATAAACTAATTGTAAAAAATTGGACCGGAAATGGTTGCATTCAGGGGCCCTCGGAAATTTGAAGAAAAGGTGGTTTGAGCCGGTGAATGGTTGCATTCAGGGACTCCAGGAGTCCAGAAGCTCCTGCGTGAATAATGGAAGCCAATTGTGGGGAAAATGAAGACTACATGAATGAAATGGATGGATGTGAATTTAGGATTAGGCATAAGGCCCGAATGGTTAGGTTTAGAGTAAGGGGAAGGGAAGGTGTTAACCTCCACTAATAAATAATAATAATAACAATCTAATTGGGGGGTCTGTGACTTAGGATTAGGCACGTAGGGATACTGTGCACCAATACAAAAATTGCCACGTCAATGGACTATATTGGACCCGTGGCCGATGTGGACCATAGCGGGTAGAGGGTGATCATCATGGATATCGTGAGTGGTGACATGCTTCGTACAGGCCTTTCAGAAACATCATTTTCCTATAGTCATATGTAAGCATATTATGCATTTACACAGTAGGTATACGTGATAGATATTGAAATAAATATAACTATGTCCCAATGTCCTGTAGGTGGTGATACTTTACATGAGATGGACATGCAAAATAGAACAAAAAGAAATAAAAATAACTTTAGATAGCGGTGGTGGACACCAAAGTGTTACCTCAATATATAGGAACATATATCACACAGTTATATCACGATGACATGTATGGTAATAATACTTGACATGAAAAGGATGTGGAAAATTGAACAAAATGAAAAAAAATTAACTTCAAATATAGAGAGGTGACAATGGCAGTGTACAGCCCATCTACATATGTTACTATATCCCAATGTCATGCACGATGGTAATCCTTTACATGAGATGGATATGTGAAATAGAACAAAGAAAAACAAAATTAACTTTGGATTAGTGGTGGTGGACACAAGAGTGTTACCTGAATATATAGAAACATATATTACATAGCTATATCCCAATGACATGTATGGTAATGATACTTTACATGAGATGGAGATGGAAAACTGAAAAAAGAGAAATAAAACAAACTTGAGATATAGAAAGGTAGATGTGACAGTGATCGCTCAGTCTATGTGTCTGACTATATCTCAATGACACGTACGGTGGTAATACTGTACATGCAATGGACATGGAAAAGTGAAAAAAGAGAAATAAAAGTAACTTCAGGTTTGAGGTGGTAGACACAAAAGTGTTCCCTCGTAACCAACATGACTAAGACACTACCCGGGGAGACCGCCGGATAATGTCACTCGATGTGGAAATAAATATCATGACAAAACATAAAAACAGCACTGACGGGGTTAGGTTAAGAGAGGACAGCAGACAGTCAAAGACTGCCCACTGGTTAGTGTACTCGCTAATATCTATGTATGTAATGATATCTATCTCCTATCAAGGCCTGGTGGTATTAGAGTAGGAATGATGATATTTTTTTATATATTATTTAATAATTATATTATTAATTGTTGTTAGATGTACAGTTTTTAATTTTTGTGTTTGTTTCAACTTGAATTGTAGACACAATATTATTTATAAATATATATATACTATAAGGAGTCTAGTTTTAGTTAGTATATATTGTATCTAATTGTTTTTCTAATCTGTAGGAGCTGTGGGCTTGTCTAAAAGAAGACCAAGAGCACCCTCTGGTGGATGAAACCTGGCACAGCACTCCCATAATAACTCCAAAATCCTCCTGTACAATACAGAAATTGGAGAATTGTTCTTGTCATTGAAAGGTGTTTTTGACCGACTATGTGTAATGGTCTATCTTAGTCTAACTATCAGACTGGACACATCCATCGTAAATAGACATATAGTGGAATGCGCAGTAGTTGGATCTTATAGAAAAGATAATAGGCGTCAATTTTGTAGCTGAATTGCATAGTCAAATAGGTGTCTATTTTGTAGCTGGATTACATTCTAGAATAGGATGCACTTATGTCTCCACAGAATGTAAGTTGGGAGATACATAAAGTATCCGTGATAAAACTCCACATGTAAAAGTAACCTATGGCAGATGGAGATTAAGTTAAGGCAAGTAGGTAAACGGTTAGGACTGGGGAGGTATGTGGTGATGTTAAAGAGGTATAAACACATCCTATATAGCAAGGCATAGATAGACAGTACTAGGGGTAAGTGGCCAAACAGAAGAGGTCATGACAGGTCCTATAATGGATGATCATCATGGGGAATGTAGTAAGACGTCAACAATATTGTCTACACGTATTGCCCGATAAGGATTCATAATAGTGTAATGGACATATATATATTTTCATACTTAACCTAACATATCCTCTCAATAAAGCATTCCCTTGTAAGAACCCGACACGAACACATAACTGCAGAAGCATGCCTATTCCCTCCCACTGCTGAAAATACGAAAGAACATGGATGTGCTGAACTCTGTATATCCACTAAAGTACACTAATCACCCAGTCACAAGCCAAGCCTGTAAGGTGTAAACAAAATATGACAGTCTTGCTCATAGGCCCAAGAAAGTGGGATTGAATGTGATGGTGGTAATATTCTAGTAATAATAGTGCTTAAGGTCAAATATTGAGCGATGGTAATAATGATATAGTAATAATAGTGCTTAGAGTCGAATTATGAGCTAACCTCCAGGAATAAGAAGAGGGGAATAAAACCCTTAAATGGAAAAACAGCTGAGAGGCATAACGTCTTCTAAATAGGATATACCTCTATAACAGTAATTAAGGCTCTTTAAGGCAAATGGAGGTGTTCTGATTCTAATATGGGTCTGACAGGTATATAGATTTCACATGTGATGGTGATAATATTCTAGTGATAATAGTGTTAGAGTCAATATTAAGCGATAGTAATCATAATATAGTAATAATAGTGTTTAGGGTCAAATTATGAGCTAGCCTCCAGGAATAAGGGGAGGGGAATAAAAACCTTAAATGGAAAAACAGCTGAAAGGCATGACGTCATCTAAATAGGCTACCCCTCTATGACAGTGATTTACGCCCTTTAAGGCAATGGAGGTGTTCTATTTCTAATATAGGTATGACAGGTATATGAATTTCACAGTCCCAATGTAAAACCTGGATTCCCCCGATGGGGTTAAGCCAAGCAGAAGGAGGAGGGATAGATATCTTCAGTGGAGAAACAGCTGGTAGGCATGACGTAGTCTCCAAGTAGAATGTCCCTCTGTGGTGGTATTGCAAACCTGGCAGGACAAGTGGAGGTCTTCTTCTTCTCATCTGGAACTTCAGTAGAGAAGCCGTAGGTAGGAATGACGTCATCTCCAGGTGAGTTGTCCCTCTGTGGTGGTGATGCAAACCTTGTCGGGCAGGTGGAGGTATTCATGGCAGTGGTCGTCATTACACAGTATGGAGTGATGTTAGGACCTCGGTGCTTGCCATAGCGCAGGTTCGTGCCCAAGATTTGGGTAATCGTACCTGGTTCCGGGATTGTCCGGTGAAGGACAAGATCTTCCAAGGCCCCATCTGACCACTGGCGCGTAAAATGGCGCACATTCAGCCTCGCGGCCGCCGCCATTTTTGTAGTTTTTGCGGACCTCATGGCCGCCATTTTTGTAGTCCTAACGGATCTCGTGGCTCTCCGTGAATAAAGTTCAGTTGGTTGGTATAAAGAGATTAAACACGGTTCTTACCAGCTCTTTCGCTCAGGACCTTAGTCCAATGATATGGGTAGCAATGTTCATCCATTAGGGTTAAGTTTCCTCGTCAGTAAATATTCTTAGATTGCGAAAAAAATTCGAAAAAAGATCGGAAAATGATGTTAATCAAAAGGATTTGTTTATTTACAGTTGCAATTAACGGCGGGACGTTTCGGTTACAAAAAAACCTTCATCAGCCTAGCAATCTTGAGAAAGTACCTGTACGAGCGCTAATTGGTGTGCTTCCAGCATGAAGACCAAAGTGAAAGAGGGAGATGAAAGCGGGGGTTGGGCGGATATACCTTTCACCCCGTGACCTCTAAAGTTGGCGATATCCCGGACGAATTAAAAGTAAAGAAATAAAATTTCCCAAGGGGAAAGGGATTAGAAAAATGTCTAGACCCCAGAGGGGGGCGCAGACCTAAAAAATAATATTAAACTGGATATAAACTAATTGTAAAAAATTGGACCGGAAATGGTTGCATTCAGGGGCCCTCGGAAATTTGAAGAAAAGGTGGTTTGAGCCGGTGAATGGTTGCATTCAGGGACTCCAGGAGTCCAGAAGCTCCTGCGTGAATAATGGAAGCCAATTGTGGGGAAAATGAAGACTACATGAATGAAATGGATGGATGTGAATTTAGGATTAGGCATAAGGCCCGAATGGTTAGGTTTAGAGTAAGGGGAAGGGAAGGTGTTAACCTCCACTAATAAATAATGATAATAACAATCTAATTGGGGGGTCTGTGACTTAGGATTAGGCACGTAGGGATACTGTGCACCAATACAAAAATTGCCACGTCAATGGACTATATTGGACCCGTGGCCGATGTGGACCATAGCGGGTAGAGGGTGATCATCATGGATATCGTGAGTGGTGACATGCTTCGTACAGGCCTTTCAGAAACATCATTTTCCTATAGTCATATGTAAGCATATTATGCATTTACACAGTAGGTATACGTGATAGATATTGAAATAAATATAACTATGTCCCAATGTCCTGTAGGTGGTGATACTTTACATGAGATGGACATGCAAAATAGAACAAAAAGAAATAAAAATAACTTTAGATAGCGGTGGTGGACACCAAAGTGTTACCTCAATATATAGGAACATATATCACACAGTTATATCACGATGACATGTATGGTAATAATACTTGACATGAAAAGGATGTGGAAAATTGAACAAAATGAAAAAAAATTAACTTCAAATATAGAGAGGTGACAATGGCAGTGTACAGCCCATCTACATATGTTACTATATCCCAATGTCATGCACGATGGTAATCCTTTACATGAGATGGATATGTGAAATAGAACAAAGAAAAACAAAATTAACTTTGGATTAGTGGTGGTGGACACAAGAGTGTTACCTGAATATATAGAAACATATATTACATAGCTATATCCCAATGACATGTATGGTAATGATACTTTACATGAGATGGAGATGGAAAACTGAAAAAAGAGAAATAAAACAAACTTGAGATATAGAAAGGTAGATGTGACAGTGATCGCTCAGTCTATGTGTCTGACTATATCTCAATGACACGTACGGTGGTAATACTGTACATGCAATGGACATGGAAAAGTGAAAAAAGAGAAATAAAAGTAACTTCAGGTTTGAGGTGGTAGACACAAAAGTGTTCCCTCGTAACCAACATGACTAAGACACTACCCGGGGAGACCGCCGGATAATGTCACTCGATGTGGAAATAAATATCATGACAAAACATAAAAACAGCACTGACGGGGTTAGGTTAAGAGAGGACAGCAGACAGTCAAAGACTGCCCACTGGTTAGTGTACTCGCTAATATCTATGTATGTAATGATATCTATCTCCTATCAAGGCCTGGTGGTATTAGAGTAGGAATGATGATATTTTTTTATATATTATTTAATAATTATATTATTAATTGTTGTTAGATGTACAGTTTTTAATTTTTGTGTTTGTTTCAACTTGAATTGTAGACACAATATTATTTATAAATATATATATACTATAAGGAGTCTAGTTTTAGTTAGTATATATTGTATCTAATTGTTTTTCTAATCTGTAGGAGCTGTGGGCTTGTCTAAAAGAAGACCAAGAGCACCCTCTGGTGGATGAAACCTGGCACAGCACTCCCATAATAACTCCAAAATCCTCCTGTACAATACAGAAATTGGAGAATTGTTCTTGTCATTGAAAGGTGTTTTTGACCGACTATGTGTAATGGTCTATCTTAGTCTAACTATCAGACTGGACACATCCATCGTAAATAGACATATAGTGGAATGCGCAGTAGTTGGATCTTATAGAAAAGATAATAGGCGTCAATTTTGTAGCTGAATTGCATAGTCAAATAGGTGTCTATTTTGTAGCTGGATTACATTCTAGAATAGGATGCACTTATGTCTCCACAGAATGTAAGTTGGGAGATACATAAAGTATCCGTGATAAAACTCCACATGTAAAAGTAACCTATGGCAGATGGAGATTAAGTTAAGGCAAGTAGGTAAACGGTTAGGACTGGGGAGGTATGTGGTGATGTTAAAGAGGTATAAACACATCCTATATAGCAAGGCATAGATAGACAGTACTAGGGGTAAGTGGCCAAACAGAAGAGGTCATGACAGGTCCTATAATGGATGATCATCATGGGGAATGTAGTAAGACGTCAACAATATTGTCTACACGTATTGCCCGATAAGGATTCATAATAGTGTAATGGACATATATATATTTTCATACTTAACCTAACATATCCTCTCAATAAAGCATTCCCTTGTAAGAACCCGACACGAACACATAACTGCAGAAGCATGCCTATTCCCTCCCACTGCTGAAAATACGAAAGAACATGGATGTGCTGAACTCTGTATATCCACTAAAGTACACTAATCACCCAGTCACAAGCCAAGCCTGTAAGGTGTAAACAAAATATGACAGTCTTGCTCATAGGCCCAAGAAAGTGGGATTGAATGTGATGGTGGTAATATTCTAGTAATAATAGTGCTTAAGGTCAAATATTGAGCGATGGTAATAATGATATAGTAATAATAGTGCTTAGAGTCGAATTATGAGCTAACCTCCAGGAATAAGAAGAGGGGAATAAAACCCTTAAATGGAAAAACAGCTGAGAGGCATAACGTCTTCTAAATAGGATATACCTCTATAACAGTAATTAAGGCTCTTTAAGGCAAATGGAGGTGTTCTGATTCTAATATGGGTCTGACAGGTATATAGATTTCACATGTGATGGTGATAATATTCTAGTGATAATAGTGTTAGAGTCAATATTAAGCGATAGTAATCATAATATAGTAATAATAGTGTTTAGGGTCAAATTATGAGCTAGCCTCCAGGAATAAGGGGAGGGGAATAAAAACCTTAAATGGAAAAACAGCTGAAAGGCATGACGTCATCTAAATAGGCTACCCCTCTATGACAGTGATTTACGCCCTTTAAGGCAATGGAGGTGTTCTATTTCTAATATAGGTATGACAGGTATATGAATTTCACAGTCCCAATGTAAAACCTGGATTCCCCCGATGGGGTTAAGCCAAGCAGAAGGAGGAGGGATAGATATCTTCAGTGGAGAAACAGCTGGTAGGCATGACGTAGTCTCCAAGTAGAATGTCCCTCTGTGGTGGTATTGCAAACCTGGCAGGACAAGTGGAGGTCTTCTTCTTCTCATCTGGAACTTCAGTAGAGAAGCCGTAGGTAGGAATGACGTCATCTCCAGGTGAGTTGTCCCTCTGTGGTGGTGATGCAAACCTTGTCGGGCAGGTGGAGGTATTCATGGCAGTGGTCGTCATTACACAGTATGGAGTGATGTTAGGACCTCGGTGCTTGCCATAGCGCAGGTTCGTGCCCAAGATTTGGGTAATCGTACCTGGTTCCGGGATTGTCCGGTGAAGGACAAGATCTTCCAAGGCCCCATCTGACCACTGGCGCGTAAAATGGCGCACATTCAGCCTCGCGGCCGCCGCCATTTTTGTAGTTTTTGCGGACCTCATGGCCGCCATTTTTGTAGTCCTAACGGATCTCGTGGCTCTCCGTGAATAAAGTTCAGTTGGTTGGTATAAAGAGATTAAACACGGTTCTTACCAGCTCTTTCGCTCAGGACCTTAGTCCAATGATATGGGTAGCAATGTTCATCCATTAGGGTTAAGTTTCCTCGTCAGTAAATATTCTTAGATTGCGAAAAAAATTCGAAAAAAGATCGGAAAATGATGTTAATCAAAAGGATTTGTTTATTTACAGTTGCAATTAACGGCGGGACGTTTCGGTTACAAAAAAACCTTCATCAGCCTAGCAATCTTGAGAAAGTACCTGTACGAGCGCTAATTGGTGTGCTTCCAGCATGAAGACCAAAGTGAAAGAGGGAGATGAAAGCGGGGGTTGGGCGGATATACCTTTCACCCCGTGACCTCTAAAGTTGGCGATATCCCGGACGAATTAAAAGTAAAGAAATAAAATTTCCCAAGGGGAAAGGGATTAGAAAAATGTCTAGACCCCAGAGGGGGGCGCAGACCTAAAAAATAATATTAAACTGGATATAAACTAATTGTAAAAAATTGGACCGGAAATGGTTGCATTCAGGGGCCCTCGGAAATTTGAAGAAAAGGTGGTTTGAGCCGGTGAATGGTTGCATTCAGGGACTCCAGGAGTCCAGAAGCTCCTGCGTGAATAATGGAAGCCAATTGTGGGGAAAATGAAGACTACATGAATGAAATGGATGGATGTGAATTTAGGATTAGGCATAAGGCCCGAATGGTTAGGTTTAGAGTAAGGGGAAGGGAAGGTGTTAACCTCCACTAATAAATAATAATAATAACAATCTAATTGGGGGGTCTGTGACTTAGGATTAGGCACGTAGGGATACTGTGCACCAATACAAAAATTGCCACGTCAATGGGTTAGGGTTAGGGTTAGGGTTAGGGTTAGGGTTAGGGTTAGGGTTAGGGTTAGGGTTAGGGTTAGGGTTAGGGTTAGGGTTAGGGTTAGGGGGTTAGGGTTAGGGTTAGGGTTAGGGTTAGGGTTAGGGTTAGGGTTAGGGTTAGGGGTTAGGGTTAGGGTTAGGGTTAGGGTTAGGGTTAGGGTTAGGGTTAGGGTTAGGGTTAGGGTTAGGGTTAGGGTTAGGGTTAGGGTTAGGGTTAGGGTTAGGGTTAGGGTTAGGGTTAGGGTTAGAGGGTTAGGGTTAGGGTTAGGGTTAGGGTTAGGGTTAGGGTTAGGGTTAGGGTTAGGGTTAGGGTTAGGGTTAGGGTTAGGGTTAGGGTTAGGGTTAGGGTTAGGGTTAGGGTTAGGGTTAGGGTTAGAGGGTTAGGGTTAGGGTTAGGGTTAGGGTTAGGGTTAGGGTTAGGGTTAGGGTTAGGGTTAGGGTTAGGGTTAGGGTTAGGGTTAGGGTTAGGGTTAGGGTTAGGTTAAGAGAGGACAGCAGACAGTCAAAGACTGCCCACTGGTTAGTGTACTCGCTAATATCTATGTATGTAATGATATCTATCTCCTATCAAGGCCTGGTGGTATTAGAGTAGGAATGATGATATTTTTTTATATATTATTTAATAATTATATTATTAATTGTTGTTAGATGTACAGTTTTTAATTTTTGTTGTTTGTTTCAACTTGAATTGTAGACACAATATTATTTATAAATATATATATACTATAAGGAGTCTAGTTTTAGTTAGTATATATTGTATCTAATTGTTTTTCTAATCTGTAGGAGCTGTGGGCTTGTCTAAAAGAAGACCAAGAGCACCCTCTGGTGGATGAAACCTGGCACAGCACTCCCATAATAACTCCAAAATCCTCCTGTACAATACAGAAATTGGAGAATTGTTCTTGTCATTGAAAGGTGTTTTTGACCGACTATGTGTAATGGTCTATCTTAGTCTAACTATCAGACTGGACACATCCATCGTAAATAGACATATAGTGGAATGCGCAGTAGTTGGATCTTATAGAAAAGATAATAGGCGTCAATTTTGTAGCTGAATTGCATAGTCAAATAGGGTTAGGGTTAGGGTTAGGGTTAGGGTTAGGGTTAGGGTTAGGGTTAGGGTTAGGGTTAGGGTTAGGGTTAGGGTTAGGGTTAGGGTTAGGGTTAGGGTTAGGGTTAGGGTTAGGGTTAGGGTTAGGGTTAGGGTTAGGGTTAGGGTTAGGGTTAGGGTTAGGGTTAGGGTTAGAGGGTTAGGGTTAGGGTTAGGGTTAGGGTTAGGGTTAGGGTTAGGGTTAGGGTTAGGGTTAGGGTTAGGGTTAGGGTTAGGGTTAGGGTTAGGGTTAGGGTTAGGGTTAGGGTTAGGGTTAGGGTTAGGGTTAGGGTTAGGGTTAGGGTTAGGGTTAGGGTTAGGGTTAGGGTTAGGGTTAGGGTTAGGGTTAGGGTTAGGGTTAGGGTTAGGGTTAGGGTTAGGGTTAGGGTTAGGGTTAGGGTTAGGGTTAGGGTTAGGGTTAGGGTTAGGGTTAGGGTTAGGGTTAGGGTTAGGGTTAGGGTTAGGGTTAGGGTTAGGGTTAGTACCCGGGGAGACCGCCGGATAATGTCACTCGATGTGGAAATAAATATTATGACAAAACATAAAAACAGCACTGACGGGGTTAGGTTAAGAGAGGACAGCAGACAGTCAAAGACTGCCCACTGGTTAGTGTACTCGCTAATATCTATGTATGTAATGATATCTATCTCCTATCAAGGCCTGGTGGTATTAGAGTAGAAGATAATTGTGATATTGTTATTTATTATATAATGATTTAATAGGTATTATATTATATTAATTGTTTTGTTCTTATGGTATTTGTAAATGTATACAATAAATGTACATATCTTCTGGTATTAAGTATGTATCTACTGCTGGTAGTTAGTACTATACTCAAGTTTTTTTCTCAATTGAGAACCAAAGGGCCAAACATCGCCTCTTTTTGTTGGATGTATAGTTTTCGTGTTTATTTCAATTGAATTTTAGACACAATGTTGTATATAAATATATATATACTATAAAGAATCTGGTTTTAGTTGGTATATATTGTCTATGGTTGTTGTTTTGGACTGTAGGAGATGTGGACTTGTCCAGGAGAAGACCAAGAGCACCCTCTGGTGGATATCCCCTGGCGGAGCACTCCTACAACAACTAAAAGATCCGCCTGTCTGATATAAAGATTGGAGAGTTATCATCATCACTGAGAAGTGTGTTTGACTGACTGTGTGTCATGGTCTGTCTGAATCTAAATAACAGGTTACCCACATTCGTAGTGAATGGGAATATAGTGGAATGTGCAGTGGTTGGATCCCACAGACAAGATAATGGGCGTTATTTTGTGATTGAATTGCATTGTAAAGTAGGTACTATGTTGTAGCTAAGTTACATTCTAGAATGAGCTCGACCCATTTCTCCACAGAATATAAATTGGGAGATGAATAGAGTCTCCACATGTAAAGGAAACCTATGGCAGATAAGAATTGAGTTCCAGCAAACAGGTGAATGGTTAGGGTTAGGGGAGTGTGTGGTGATGTTAAGGAGGTATAACACATCATATATAACAAGGCATAGATAGACAGTACTAGGGGTAGGCGGCCCGACAGAAGAGGTCATGACAGGTCTCAAAATGGACGATCATCACGGGGAATGTGGCAAGATGTCAACAATATTGTCTCCACGTATTGCCCGATAGGGATTCATAATAGTGTAATGGACATATATGTATTTTCATACTAAACCAATCATATCCTCTCAATAAAGCATTCCCTTGTGAGAACCCACCACGAGCCCATAACTGCAAAAGCATACTAATTCCCTCCCACTGCTGAAAATACGATGGAAATGTATGTGCTAAACTCTGTATGTCCACAAAGTACACTGTACACCCAGTCACACGTCAAGCCTGTGAGGTCTAGACAAAATAAGATAATCTTGCTCATAGGCCCAGAAAAAAGATGGGATTGAATGTGATGGAAGTAACATTCTAGTGGTCATGTTGCTTAAAGTCAATATAACGATGGCGATTGTATAGTGATAGTGGTGATTTAAAGTGAAATTATGAACTAACTTCCAGGAGGGGAATGGAACCCTAAAATAGAAAGACAGCTAAGAGGCATGACATAATCCAAATGGGATGGCCCTCCATAACAGTAATTATACTCTTTAGGGCAATGGAGGTATTATAGTTCTAATACAAATATGACCGGTCTATAGATTTCACGTGTGATGGTGATAATATTATAGTATAATAGTGTTGAGGGTCTAATTAGAGTTAAAACTCAAGGATAAGGAGAGGGGAATAAAAACCTTGAATGGACAAAAAGGTTAAAAGGCATGACGTCATCCAACTAGGATACCCCTCTATGGCAGTAACGTAGGCCTTAAAGGCAATGGAGGTGTTATATTACTGGTATACGTATGACAGGCATAAAATTTCACACTACCAATATGAAACCCGGATTCCTACGTGGGGTTAAACCAAGCAGGCTTTGTGGTGATGTTTGAGGACCAGTAGCGTCTCACGTAGCCAATGTTCGGCCTCAGAATCTCTGATGGACATGACGTTGGGGTCTGACGCCGCTGCCTTGATGGAGTACGCCAATTTGGCAGTGATCGTGTCAATTATCTTGAGAACCGAAGACTCGCCGATGATGGAGATATGATGAGTGGATCGGATCAATCTGCATATCGCTTTGGCCTTTGCCACGAAATCTGGATCATCTATGCCGTAAGATGAGGGCGTGGCCAAACTCTGGTCTCTCGGTGGTGGGTCGTCGGGCGGCGGTGGCGTCACTGGTCCGGCACCCCTATATCCACGAGTCTGGGGGGGCGGCGTGGTCGGTGGACGAGTCCTGGGTGGTCTGGGTCTAGGGGGTGGGGTGCAAGGTTGCACTCTAGGAGGTGGTGAGGCTCGTCTCGGAGGTGCGGGGCGGCACGCAACAGGAGCCCGATGCCCAGCAGTGCGTGAGCCCGGATGTGGTCTGTGGCCTGACCCGTCTCCACTGGTCGCAAACACTGGGCGACCGAGGCCCCTCCCCTCATTTTGGTAATGGTAATCTTCCTCCTCACTGCTCGGTGATAGTTGGTCTTCGTCATAATAATCATCATACCTGGATCTGGGTTGACGTTCGGCTCTGGGATCTAGCCACAGCACAGGTCCACGCCCACGGCTTGGGCAGTCACACCTGGCCCCGGAGCATTCCGGTGAAGGGCAGAACCCCAGAGGGCCCCATCCGACGACTGGCGCGTAAAATGGCGCCCGTCTGGTCCTATGGGCGTCGCCATTTTGGTAAAAATGGCGGACCTCGTGGCTCCTCGGCGCGTAAAGTTCAGCACGGTTGGAGTAAAAGGATTTATTTCGGTTCCTACCAGCTCTATTGCACGGGCCATTGGTCCAGCGATACGGGTAGCGATGTTCATCCATAACGTAACAGGTTTCCTTCTCAATAGTACTTCTTGGTTCGTTAGGGAGTATTGAAAAAATTCGATAAAAACTGGAAAATGATGTTAATCAAATAGATTTGTTTATTTTTGCAGTTAACGGCGGGACGTTTCGGTTACAAAAAAACCTTCATCAGCCTAGCAATCTTGAGAAAGTACCTGTACGAGCGCTAATTGGTGTGCTTCCAGCATGAAGACCAGAGTGAAAGAGGGAGATGAAGGCGGGGGTTGGGCGGATATACCTTTCACCCCGTGACCTCTAAAGTTGGCGATATCCCGGACGAATTAAAAGTAAAGAAATAAAATTTCCCAAGGGGAAAGGGATTAGAAAAATGTCTAGACCCCAGAGGGGGGCGCAGACCTAAAAAATAATATTAAACTGGATATAAACTAATTGTAAAAAATTGGACCGGAAATGGTTGCATTCAGGGGCCCTCGGAAATTTGAAGAAAAGGTGGTTTGAGCCGGTGAATGGTTGCATTCAGGGACTCCAGGAGTCCAGAAGCTCCTGCGTGAATAATGGAAGCCAATTGTGGGGAAAATGAAGACTACATGAATGAAATGGATGGATGTGAATTTAGGATTAGGCATAAGGCCCGAATGGTTAGGTTTAGAGTAAGGGGAAGGGAAGGTGTTAACCTCCACTAATAAATAATAATAATAACAATCTAATTGGGGGGTCTGTGACTTAGGATTAGGCACGTAGGGATACTGTGCACCAATACAAAAATTGCCACGTCAATGGACTATATTGGACCCGTGGCCGATGTGGACCATAGCGGGTAAAGGGTGATCATCATGGATATCGCGAGTGGTGACATGCTTCGTACAGGCCTTTCAGAAACATCATTTTCCTATAGTCATATGTAAGCATATTATGCATTTACACAGTAGGTATACGTGATAGATATTGAAATAAATATAACTATGTCCCAATGTCATGTAGGTGGTGATACTTTACATGAGATGGACATGCAAAATAGAACAAAAAGAAATAAAAATAACTTTAGATAGCGGTGGTGGACACCAGAGTGTTACCTCAATATATAGGAACATATATCACACAGTTATATCACGATGACATGTATGGTAATAATACTTGACATGAAAAGGATGTGGAAAATTGAACAAAATGAAAAAAAATTAACTTCAAATATAGAGAGGTGACAATGGCAGTGTACAGCCCATCTACATATGTTACTATATCCCAATGTCATGCACGATGGTAATCCTTTACATGAGATGGATATGTGAAATAGAACAAAGAAAAACAAAATTAACTTTGGATTAGTGGTGGTGGACACAAAAGTGTTACCTGAATATATAGAAACATATATTACATAGCTATATCCCAATGACATGTATGGTAATGATACTTTACATGAGATGGAGATGGAAAACTGAAAAAAGAGAAATAAAACAAACTTGAGATATAGAAAGGTAGATGTGACAGTGATCGCTCAGTCTATGTGTCTGACTATATCTCAATGACACGTACGGTGGTAATACTGTACATGCAATGGACATGGAAAAGTGAAAAAAGAGAAATAAAAGTAACTTCAGGTTTGAGGTGGTAGACACAAAAGTGTTCCCTCGTAACCAACATGACTAAGACACTACCCGGGGAGACCGCCGGATAATGTCACTCGATGTGGAAATAAATATTATGACAAAACATAAAAACAGCACTGACGGGGTTAGGTTAAGAGAGGACAGCAGACAGTCAAAGACTGCCCACTGGTTAGTGTACTCGCTAATATCTATGTATGTAATGATATCTATCTCCTATCAAGGCCTGGTGGTATTAGAGTAGAAGATAATTGTGATATTGTTATTTATTATATAATGATTTAATAGGTATTATATTATATTAATTGTTTTGTTCTTATGGTATTTGTAAATGTATACAATAAATGTACATATCTTCTGGTATTAAGTATGTATCTACTGCTGGTAGTTAGTACTATACTCAAGTTTTTTTCTCAATTGAGAACCAAAGGGCCAAACATCGCCTCTTTTTGTTGGATGTATAGTTTTCGTGTTTATTTCAATTGAATTTTAGACACAATGTTGTATATAAATATATATATACTATAAAGAATCTGGTTTTAGTTGGTATATATTGTCTATGGTTGTTGTTTTGGACTGTAGGAGATGTGGACTTGTCCAGGAGAAGACCAAGAGCACCCTCTGGTGGATATCCCCTGGCGGAGCACTCCTACAACAACTAAAAGATCCGCCTGTCTGATATAAAGATTGGAGAGTTATCATCATCACTGAGAAGTGTGTTTGACTGACTGTGTGTCATGGTCTGTCTGAATCTAAATAACAGGTTACCCACATTCGTAGTGAATGGGAATATAGTGGAATGTGCAGTGGTTGGATCCCACAGACAAGATAATGGGCGTTATTTTGTGATTGAATTGCATTGTAAAGTAGGTACTATGTTGTAGCTAAGTTACATTCTAGAATGAGCTCGACCCATTTCTCCACAGAATATAAATTGGGAGATGAATAGAGTCTCCACATGTAAAGGAAACCTATGGCAGATAAGAATTGAGTTCCAGCAAACAGGTGAATGGTTAGGGTTAGGGGAGTGTGTGGTGATGTTAAGGAGGTATAACACATCATATATAACAAGGCATAGATAGACAGTACTAGGGGTAGGCGGCCCGACAGAAGAGGTCATGACAGGTCTCAAAATGGACGATCATCACGGGGAATGTGGCAAGATGTCAACAATATTGTCTCCACGTATTGCCCGATAGGGATTCATAATAGTGTAATGGACATATATGTATTTTCATACTAAACCAATCATATCCTCTCAATAAAGCATTCCCTTGTGAGAACCCACCACGAGCCCATAACTGCAAAAGCATACTAATTCCCTCCCACTGCTGAAAATACGATGGAAATGTATGTGCTAAACTCTGTATGTCCACAAAGTACACTGTACACCCAGTCACACGTCAAGCCTGTGAGGTCTAGACAAAATAAGATAATCTTGCTCATAGGCCCAGAAAAAAGATGGGATTGAATGTGATGGAAGTAACATTCTAGTGGTCATGTTGCTTAAAGTCAATATAACGATGGCGATTGTATAGTGATAGTGGTGATTTAAAGTGAAATTATGAACTAACTTCCAGGAGGGGAATGGAACCCTAAAATAGAAAGACAGCTAAGAGGCATGACATAATCCAAATGGGATGGCCCTCCATAACAGTAATTATACTCTTTAGGGCAATGGAGGTATTATAGTTCTAATACAAATATGACCGGTCTATAGATTTCACGTGTGATGGTGATAATATTATAGTATAATAGTGTTGAGGGTCTAATTAGAGTTAAAACTCAAGGATAAGGAGAGGGGAATAAAAACCTTGAATGGACAAAAAGGTTAAAAGGCATGACGTCATCCAACTAGGATACCCCTCTATGGCAGTAACGTAGGCCTTAAAGGCAATGGAGGTGTTATATTACTGGTATACGTATGACAGGCATAAAATTTCACACTACCAATATGAAACCCGGATTCCTACGTGGGGTTAAACCAAGCAGGCTTTGTGGTGATGTTTGAGGACCAGTAGCGTCTCACGTAGCCAATGTTCGGCCTCAGAATCTCTGATGGACATGACGTTGGGGTCTGACGCCGCTGCCTTGATGGAGTACGCCAATTTGGCAGTGATCGTGTCAATTATCTTGAGAACCGAAGACTCGCCGATGATGGAGATATGATGAGTGGATCGGATCAATCTGCATATCGCTTTGGCCTTTGCCACGAAATCTGGATCATCTATGCCGTAAGATGAGGGCGTGGCCAAACTCTGGTCTCTCGGTGGTGGGTCGTCGGGCGGCGGTGGCGTCACTGGTCCGGCACCCCTATATCCACGAGTCTGGGGGGGCGGCGTGGTCGGTGGACGAGTCCTGGGTGGTCTGGGTCTAGGGGGTGGGGTGCAAGGTTGCACTCTAGGAGGTGGTGAGGCTCGTCTCGGAGGTGCGGGGCGGCACGCAACAGGAGCCCGATGCCCAGCAGTGCGTGAGCCCGGATGTGGTCTGTGGCCTGACCCGTCTCCACTGGTCGCAAACACTGGGCGACCGAGGCCCCTCCCCTCATTTTGGTAATGGTAATCTTCCTCCTCACTGCTCGGTGATAGTTGGTCTTCGTCATAATAATCATCATACCTGGATCTGGGTTGACGTTCGGCTCTGGGATCTAGCCACAGCACAGGTCCACGCCCACGGCTTGGGCAGTCACACCTGGCCCCGGAGCATTCCGGTGAAGGGCAGAACCCCAGAGGGCCCCATCCGACGACTGGCGCGTAAAATGGCGCCCGTCTGGTCCTATGGGCGTCGCCATTTTGGTAAAAATGGCGGACCTCGTGGCTCCTCGGCGCGTAAAGTTCAGCACGGTTGGAGTAAAAGGATTTATTTCGGTTCCTACCAGCTCTATTGCACGGGCCATTGGTCCAGCGATACGGGTAGCGATGTTCATCCATAACGTAACAGGTTTCCTTCTCAATAGTACTTCTTGGTTCGTTAGGGAGTATTGAAAAAATTCGATAAAAACTGGAAAATGATGTTAATCAAATAGATTTGTTTATTTTTGCAGTTAACGGCGGGACGTTTCGGTTACAAAAAAACCTTCATCAGCCTAGCAATCTTGAGAAAGTACCTGTACGAGCGCTAATTGGTGTGCTTCCAGCATGAAGACCAGAGTGAAAGAGGGAGATGAAGGCGGGGGTTGGGCGGATATACCTTTCACCCCGTGACCTCTAAAGTTGGCGATATCCCGGACGAATTAAAAGTAAAGAAATAAAATTTCCCAAGGGGAAAGGGATTAGAAAAATGTCTAGACCCCAGAGGGGGGCGCAGACCTAAAAAATAATATTAAACTGGATATAAACTAATTGTAAAAAATTGGACCGGAAATGGTTGCATTCAGGGGCCCTCGGAAATTTGAAGAAAAGGTGGTTTGAGCCGGTGAATGGTTGCATTCAGGGACTCCAGGAGTCCAGAAGCTCCTGCGTGAATAATGGAAGCCAATTGTGGGGAAAATGAAGACTACATGAATGAAATGGATGGATGTGAATTTAGGATTAGGCATAAGGCCCGAATGGTTAGGTTTAGAGTAAGGGGAAGGGAAGGTGTTAACCTCCACTAATAAATAATAATAATAACAATCTAATTGGGGGGTCTGTGACTTAGGATTAGGCACGTAGGGATACTGTGCACCAATACAAAAATTGCCACGTCAATGGACTATATTGGACCCGTGGCCGATGTGGACCATAGCGGGTAAAGGGTGATCATCATGGATATCGCGAGTGGTGACATGCTTCGTACAGGCCTTTCAGAAACATCATTTTCCTATAGTCATATGTAAGCATATTATGCATTTACACAGTAGGTATACGTGATAGATATTGAAATAAATATAACTATGTCCCAATGTCATGTAGGTGGTGATACTTTACATGAGATGGACATGCAAAATAGAACAAAAAGAAATAAAAATAACTTTAGATAGCGGTGGTGGACACCAGAGTGTTACCTCAATATATAGGAACATATATCACACAGTTATATCACGATGACATGTATGGTAATAATACTTGACATGAAAAGGATGTGGAAAATTGAACAAAATGAAAAAAAATTAACTTCAAATATAGAGAGGTGACAATGGCAGTGTACAGCCCATCTACATATGTTACTATATCCCAATGTCATGCACGATGGTAATCCTTTACATGAGATGGATATGTGAAATAGAACAAAGAAAAACAAAATTAACTTTGGATTAGTGGTGGTGGACACAAAAGTGTTACCTGAATATATAGAAACATATATTACATAGCTATATCCCAATGACATGTATGGTAATGATACTTTACATGAGATGGAGATGGAAAACTGAAAAAAGAGAAATAAAACAAACTTGAGATATAGAAAGGTAGATGTGACAGTGATCGCTCAGTCTATGTGTCTGACTATATCTCAATGACACGTACGGTGGTAATACTGTACATGCAATGGACATGGAAAAGTGAAAAAAGAGAAATAAAAGTAACTTCAGGTTTGAGGTGGTAGACACAAAAGTGTTCCCTCGTAACCAACATGACTAAGACACTACCCGGGGAGACCGCCGGATAATGTCACTCGATGTGGAAATAAATATTATGACAAAACATAAAAACAGCACTGACGGGGTTAGGTTAAGAGAGGACAGCAGACAGTCAAAGACTGCCCACTGGTTAGTGTACTCGCTAATATCTATGTATGTAATGATATCTATCTCCTATCAAGGCCTGGTGGTATTAGAGTAGAAGATAATTGTGATATTGTTATTTATTATATAATGATTTAATAGGTATTATATTATATTAATTGTTTTGTTCTTATGGTATTTGTAAATGTATACAATAAATGTACATATCTTCTGGTATTAAGTATGTATCTACTGCTGGTAGTTAGTACTATACTCAAGTTTTTTTCTCAATTGAGAACCAAAGGGCCAAACATCGCCTCTTTTTGTTGGATGTATAGTTTTCGTGTTTATTTCAATTGAATTTTAGACACAATGTTGTATATAAATATATATATACTATAAAGAATCTGGTTTTAGTTGGTATATATTGTCTATGGTTGTTGTTTTGGACTGTAGGAGATGTGGACTTGTCCAGGAGAAGACCAAGAGCACCCTCTGGTGGATATCCCCTGGCGGAGCACTCCTACAACAACTAAAAGATCCGCCTGTCTGATATAAAGATTGGAGAGTTATCATCATCATTGAGAAGTGTGTTTGACTGACTGTGTGTCATGGTCTGTCTGAATCTAAATAACAGGTTACCCACATTCGTAGTGAATGGGAATATAGTGGAATGTGCAGTGGTTGGATCCCACAGACAAGATAATGGGCGTTATTTTGTGATTGAATTGCATTGTAAAGTAGGTACTATGTTGTAGCTAAGTTACATTCTAGAATGAGCTCGACCCATTTCTCCACAGAATATAAATTGGGAGATGAATAGAGTCTCCACATGTAAAGGAAACCTATGGCAGATAAGAATTGAGTTCCAGCAAACAGGTGAATGGTTAGGGTTAGGGGAGTGTGTGGTGATGTTAAGGAGGTATAACACATCATATATAACAAGGCATAGATAGACAGTACTAGGGGTAGGCGGCCCGACAGAAGAGGTCATGACAGGTCTCAAAATGGACGATCATCACGGGGAATGTGGCAAGATGTCAACAATATTGTCTCCACGTATTGCCCGATAGGGATTCATAATAGTGTAATGGACATATATGTATTTTCATACTAAACCAATCATATCCTCTCAATAAAGCATTCCCTTGTGAGAACCCACCACGAGCCCATAACTGCAAAAGCATACTAATTCCCTCCCACTGCTGAAAATACGATGGAAATGTATGTGCTAAACTCTGTATGTCCACAAAGTACACTGTACACCCAGTCACACGTCAAGCCTGTGAGGTCTAGACAAAATAAGATAATCTTGCTCATAGGCCCAGAAAAAAGATGGGATTGAATGTGATGGAAGTAACATTCTAGTGGTCATGTTGCTTAAAGTCAATATAACGATGGCGATTGTATAGTGATAGTGGTGATTTAAAGTGAAATTATGAACTAACTTCCAGGAGGGGAATGGAACCCTAAAATAGAAAGACAGCTAAGAGGCATGACATAATCCAAATGGGATGGCCCTCCATAACAGTAATTATACTCTTTAGGGCAATGGAGGTATTATAGTTCTAATACAAATATGACCGGTCTATAGATTTCACGTGTGATGGTGATAATATTATAGTATAATAGTGTTGAGGGTCTAATTAGAGTTAAAACTCAAGGATAAGGAGAGGGGAATAAAAACCTTGAATGGACAAAAAGGTTAAAAGGCATGACGTCATCCAACTAGGATACCCCTCTATGGCAGTAACGTAGGCCTTAAAGGCAATGGAGGTGTTATATTACTGGTATACGTATGACAGGCATAAAATTTCACACTACCAATATGAAACCCGGATTCCTACGTGGGGTTAAACCAAGCAGGCTTTGTGGTGATGTTTGAGGACCAGTAGCGTCTCACGTAGCCAATGTTCGGCCTCAGAATCTCTGATGGACATGACGTTGGGGTCTGACGCCGCTGCCTTGATGGAGTACGCCAATTTGGCAGTGATCGTGTCAATTATCTTGAGAACCGAAGACTCGCCGATGATGGAGATATGATGAGTGGATCGGATCAATCTGCATATCGCTTTGGCCTTTGCCACGAAATCTGGATCATCTATGCCGTAAGATGAGGGCGTGGCCAAACTCTGGTCTCTCGGTGGTGGGTCGTCGGGCGGCGGTGGCGTCACTGGTCCGGCACCCCTATATCCACGAGTCTGGGGGGGCGGCGTGGTCGGTGGACGAGTCCTGGGTGGTCTGGGTCTAGGGGGTGGGGTGCAAGGTTGCACTCTAGGAGGTGGTGAGGCTCGTCTCGGAGGTGCGGGGCGGCACGCAACAGGAGCCCGATGCCCAGCAGTGCGTGAGCCCGGATGTGGTCTGTGGCCTGACCCGTCTCCACTGGTCGCAAACACTGGGCGACCGAGGCCCCTCCCCTCATTTTGGTAATGGTAATCTTCCTCCTCACTGCTCGGTGATAGTTGGTCTTCGTCATAATAATCATCATACCTGGATCTGGGTTGACGTTCGGCTCTGGGATCTAGCCACAGCACAGGTCCACGCCCACGGCTTGGGCAGTCACACCTGGCCCCGGAGCATTCCGGTGAAGGGCAGAACCCCAGAGGGCCCCATCCGACGACTGGCGCGTAAAATGGCGCCCGTCTGGTCCTATGGGCGTCGCCATTTTGGTAAAAATGGCGGACCTCGTGGCTCCTCGGCGCGTAAAGTTCAGCACGGTTGGAGTAAAAGGATTTATTTCGGTTCCTACCAGCTCTATTGCACGGGCCATTGGTCCAGCGATACGGGTAGCGATGTTCATCCATAACGTAACAGGTTTCCTTCTCAATAGTACTTCTTGGTTCGTTAGGGAGTATTGAAAAAATTCGATAAAAACTGGAAAATGATGTTAATCAAATAGATTTGTTTATTTTTGCAGTTAACGGCGGGACGTTTCGGTTACAAAAAAACCTTCATCAGCCTAGCAATCTTGAGAAAGTACCTGTACGAGCGCTAATTGGTGTGCTTCCAGCATGAAGACCAGAGTGAAAGAGGGAGATGAAGGCGGGGGTTGGGCGGATATACCTTTCACCCCGTGACCTCTAAAGTTGGCGATATCCCGGACGAATTAAAAGTAAAGAAATAAAATTTCCCAAGGGGAAAGGGATTAGAAAAATGTCTAGACCCCAGAGGGGGGCGCAGACCTAAAAAATAATATTAAACTGGATATAAACTAATTGTAAAAAATTGGACCGGAAATGGTTGCATTCAGGGGCCCTCGGAAATTTGAAGAAAAGGTGGTTTGAGCCGGTGAATGGTTGCATTCAGGGACTCCAGGAGTCCAGAAGCTCCTGCGTGAATAATGGAAGCCAATTGTGGGGAAAATGAAGACTACATGAATGAAATGGATGGATGTGAATTTAGGATTAGGCATAAGGCCCGAATGGTTAGGTTTAGAGTAAGGGGAAGGGAAGGTGTTAACCTCCACTAATAAATAATAATAATAACAATCTAATTGGGGGGTCTGTGACTTAGGATTAGGCACGTAGGGATACTGTGCACCAATACAAAAATTGCCACGTCAATGGACTATATTGGACCCGTGGCCGATGTGGACCATAGCGGGTAAAGGGTGATCATCATGGATATCGCGAGTGGTGACATGCTTCGTACAGGCCTTTCAGAAACATCATTTTCCTATAGTCATATGTAAGCATATTAT
Organism: Ammodytes marinus; assembly: GCF_949987685.1. Classification (NCBI taxonomy): domain Eukaryota; kingdom Metazoa; phylum Chordata; class Actinopteri; order Uranoscopiformes; family Ammodytidae; genus Ammodytes; species Ammodytes marinus. The sequence continues at coordinate 164,549 of NW_027648603.1, forward strand.
GCATTTACACAGTAGGTATACGTGATAGATATTGAAATAAATATAACTATGTCCCAATGTCATGTAGGTGGTGATACTTTACATGAGATGGACATGCAAAATAGAACAAAAAGAAATAAAAATAACTTTAGATAGCGGTGGTGGACACCAGAGTGTTACCTCAATATATAGGAACATATATCACACAGTTATATCACGATGACATGTATGGTAATAATACTTGACATGAAAAGGATGTGGAAAATTGAACAAAATGAAAAAAAATTAACTTCAAATATAGAGAGGTGACAATGGCAGTGTACAGCCCATCTACATATGTTACTATATCCCAATGTCATGCACGATGGTAATCCTTTACATGAGATGGATATGTGAAATAGAACAAAGAAAAACAAAATTAACTTTGGATTAGTGGTGGTGGACACAAAAGTGTTACCTGAATATATAGAAACATATATTACATAGCTATATCCCAATGACATGTATGGTAATGATACTTTACATGAGATGGAGATGGAAAACTGAAAAAAGAGAAATAAAACAAACTTGAGATATAGAAAGGTAGATGTGACAGTGATCGCTCAGTCTATGTGTCTGACTATATCTCAATGACACGTACGGTGGTAATACTGTACATGCAATGGACATGGAAAAGTGAAAAAAGAGAAATAAAAGTAACTTCAGGTTTGAGGTGGTAGACACAAAAGTGTTCCCTCGTAACCAACATGACTAAGACACTACCCGGGGAGACCGCCGGATAATGTCACTCGATGTGGAAATAAATATTATGACAAAACATAAAAACAGCACTGACGGGGTTAGGTTAAGAGAGGACAGCAGACAGTCAAAGACTGCCCACTGGTTAGTGTACTCGCTAATATCTATGTATGTAATGATATCTATCTCCTATCAAGGCCTGGTGGTATTAGAGTAGAAGATAATTGTGATATTGTTATTTATTATATAATGATTTAATAGGTATTATATTATATTAATTGTTTTGTTCTTATGGTATTTGTAAATGTATACAATAAATGTACATATCTTCTGGTATTAAGTATGTATCTACTGCTGGTAGTTAGTACTATACTCAAGTTTTTTTCTCAATTGAGAACCAAAGGGCCAAACATCGCCTCTTTTTGTTGGATGTATAGTTTTCGTGTTTATTTCAATTGAATTTTAGACACAATGTTGTATATAAATATATATATACTATAAAGAATCTGGTTTTAGTTGGTATATATTGTCTATGGTTGTTGTTTTGGACTGTAGGAGATGTGGACTTGTCCAGGAGAAGACCAAGAGCACCCTCTGGTGGATATCCCCTGGCGGAGCACTCCTACAACAACTAAAAGATCCGCCTGTCTGATATAAAGATTGGAGAGTTATCATCATCACTGAGAAGTGTGTTTGACTGACTGTGTGTCATGGTCTGTCTGAATCTAAATAACAGGTTACCCACATTCGTAGTGAATGGGAATATAGTGGAATGTGCAGTGGTTGGATCCCACAGACAAGATAATGGGCGTTATTTTGTGATTGAATTGCATTGTAAAGTAGGTACTATGTTGTAGCTAAGTTACATTCTAGAATGAGCTCGACCCATTTCTCCACAGAATATAAATTGGGAGATGAATAGAGTCTCCACATGTAAAGGAAACCTATGGCAGATAAGAATTGAGTTCCAGCAAACAGGTGAATGGTTAGGGTTAGGGGAGTGTGTGGTGATGTTAAGGAGGTATAACACATCATATATAACAAGGCATAGATAGACAGTACTAGGGGTAGGCGGCCCGACAGAAGAGGTCATGACAGGTCTCAAAATGGACGATCATCACGGGGAATGTGGCAAGATGTCAACAATATTGTCTCCACGTATTGCCCGATAGGGATTCATAATAGTGTAATGGACATATATGTATTTTCATACTAAACCAATCATATCCTCTCAATAAAGCATTCCCTTGTGAGAACCCACCACGAGCCCATAACTGCAAAAGCATACTAATTCCCTCCCACTGCTGAAAATACGATGGAAATGTATGTGCTAAACTCTGTATGTCCACAAAGTACACTGTACACCCAGTCACACGTCAAGCCTGTGAGGTCTAGACAAAATAAGATAATCTTGCTCATAGGCCCAGAAAAAAGATGGGATTGAATGTGATGGAAGTAACATTCTAGTGGTCATGTTGCTTAAAGTCAATATAACGATGGCGATTGTATAGTGATAGTGGTGATTTAAAGTGAAATTATGAACTAACTTCCAGGAGGGGAATGGAACCCTAAAATAGAAAGACAGCTAAGAGGCATGACATAATCCAAATGGGATGGCCCTCCATAACAGTAATTATACTCTTTAGGGCAATGGAGGTATTATAGTTCTAATACAAATATGACCGGTCTATAGATTTCACGTGTGATGGTGATAATATTATAGTATAATAGTGTTGAGGGTCTAATTAGAGTTAAAACTCAAGGATAAGGAGAGGGGAATAAAAACCTTGAATGGACAAAAAGGTTAAAAGGCATGACGTCATCCAACTAGGATACCCCTCTATGGCAGTAACGTAGGCCTTAAAGGCAATGGAGGTGTTATATTACTGGTATACGTATGACAGGCATAAAATTTCACACTACCAATATGAAACCCGGATTCCTACGTGGGGTTAAACCAAGCAGGCTTTGTGGTGATGTTTGAGGACCAGTAGCGTCTCACGTAGCCAATGTTCGGCCTCAGAATCTCTGATGGACATGACGTTGGGGTCTGACGCCGCTGCCTTGATGGAGTACGCCAATTTGGCAGTGATCGTGTCAATTATCTTGAGAACCGAAGACTCGCCGATGATGGAGATATGATGAGTGGATCGGATCAATCTGCATATCGCTTTGGCCTTTGCCACGAAATCTGGATCATCTATGCCGTAAGATGAGGGCGTGGCCAAACTCTGGTCTCTCGGTGGTGGGTCGTCGGGCGGCGGTGGCGTCACTGGTCCGGCACCCCTATATCCACGAGTCTGGGGGGGCGGCGTGGTCGGTGGACGAGTCCTGGGTGGTCTGGGTCTAGGGGGTGGGGTGCAAGGTTGCACTCTAGGAGGTGGTGAGGCTCGTCTCGGAGGTGCGGGGCGGCACGCAACAGGAGCCCGATGCCCAGCAGTGCGTGAGCCCGGATGTGGTCTGTGGCCTGACCCGTCTCCACTGGTCGCAAACACTGGGCGACCGAGGCCCCTCCCCTCATTTTGGTAATGGTAATCTTCCTCCTCACTGCTCGGTGATAGTTGGTCTTCGTCATAATAATCATCATACCTGGATCTGGGTTGACGTTCGGCTCTGGGATCTAGCCACAGCACAGGTCCACGCCCACGGCTTGGGCAGTCACACCTGGCCCCGGAGCATTCCGGTGAAGGGCAGAACCCCAGAGGGCCCCATCCGACGACTGGCGCGTAAAATGGCGCCCGTCTGGTCCTATGGGCGTCGCCATTTTGGTAAAAATGGCGGACCTCGTGGCTCCTCGGCGCGTAAAGTTCAGCACGGTTGGAGTAAAAGGATTTATTTCGGTTCCTACCAGCTCTATTGCACGGGCCATTGGTCCAGCGATACGGGTAGCGATGTTCATCCATAACGTAACAGGTTTCCTTCTCAATAGTACTTCTTGGTTCGTTAGGGAGTATTGAAAAAATTCGATAAAAACTGGAAAATGATGTTAATCAAATAGATTTGTTTATTTTTGCAGTTAACGGCGGGACGTTTCGGTTACAAAAAAACCTTCATCAGCCTAGCAATCTTGAGAAAGTACCTGTACGAGCGCTAATTGGTGTGCTTCCAGCATGAAGACCAGAGTGAAAGAGGGAGATGAAGGCGGGGGTTGGGCGGATATACCTTTCACCCCGTGACCTCTAAAGTTGGCGATATCCCGGACGAATTAAAAGTAAAGAAATAAAATTTCCCAAGGGGAAAGGGATTAGAAAAATGTCTAGACCCCAGAGGGGGGCGCAGACCTAAAAAATAATATTAAACTGGATATAAACTAATTGTAAAAAATTGGACCGGAAATGGTTGCATTCAGGGGCCCTCGGAAATTTGAAGAAAAGGTGGTTTGAGCCGGTGAATGGTTGCATTCAGGGACTCCAGGAGTCCAGAAGCTCCTGCGTGAATAATGGAAGCCAATTGTGGGGAAAATGAAGACTACATGAATGAAATGGATGGATGTGAATTTAGGATTAGGCATAAGGCCCGAATGGTTAGGTTTAGAGTAAGGGGAAGGGAAGGTGTTAACCTCCACTAATAAATAATAATAATAACAATCTAATTGGGGGGTCTGTGACTTAGGATTAGGCACGTAGGGATACTGTGCACCAATACAAAAATTGCCACGTCAATGGACTATATTGGACCCGTGGCCGATGTGGACCATAGCGGGTAAAGGGTGATCATCATGGATATCGCGAGTGGTGACATGCTTCGTACAGGCCTTTCAGAAACATCATTTTCCTATAGTCATATGTAAGCATATTATGCATTTACACAGTAGGTATACGTGATAGATATTGAAATAAATATAACTATGTCCCAATGTCATGTAGGTGGTGATACTTTACATGAGATGGACATGCAAAATAGAACAAAAAGAAATAAAAATAACTTTAGATAGCGGTGGTGGACACCAGAGTGTTACCTCAATATATAGGAACATATATCACACAGTTATATCACGATGACATGTATGGTAATAATACTTGACATGAAAAGGATGTGGAAAATTGAACAAAATGAAAAAAAATTAACTTCAAATATAGAGAGGTGACAATGGCAGTGTACAGCCCATCTACATATGTTACTATATCCCAATGTCATGCACGATGGTAATCCTTTACATGAGATGGATATGTGAAATAGAACAAAGAAAAACAAAATTAACTTTGGATTAGTGGTGGTGGACACAAAAGTGTTACCTGAATATATAGAAACATATATTACATAGCTATATCCCAATGACATGTATGGTAATGATACTTTACATGAGATGGAGATGGAAAACTGAAAAAAGAGAAATAAAACAAACTTGAGATATAGAAAGGTAGATGTGACAGTGATCGCTCAGTCTATGTGTCTGACTATATCTCAATGACACGTACGGTGGTAATACTGTACATGCAATGGACATGGAAAAGTGAAAAAAGAGAAATAAAAGTAACTTCAGGTTTGAGGTGGTAGACACAAAAGTGTTCCCTCGTAACCAACATGACTAAGACACTACCCGGGGAGACCGCCGGATAATGTCACTCGATGTGGAAATAAATATTATGACAAAACATAAAAACAGCACTGACGGGGTTAGGTTAAGAGAGGACAGCAGACAGTCAAAGACTGCCCACTGGTTAGTGTACTCGCTAATATCTATGTATGTAATGATATCTATCTCCTATCAAGGCCTGGTGGTATTAGAGTAGAAGATAATTGTGATATTGTTATTTATTATATAATGATTTAATAGGTATTATATTATATTAATTGTTTTGTTCTTATGGTATTTGTAAATGTATACAATAAATGTACATATCTTCTGGTATTAAGTATGTATCTACTGCTGGTAGTTAGTACTATACTCAAGTTTTTTTCTCAATTGAGAACCAAAGGGCCAAACATCGCCTCTTTTTGTTGGATGTATAGTTTTCGTGTTTATTTCAATTGAATTTTAGACACAATGTTGTATATAAATATATATATACTATAAAGAATCTGGTTTTAGTTGGTATATATTGTCTATGGTTGTTGTTTTGGACTGTAGGAGATGTGGACTTGTCCAGGAGAAGACCAAGAGCACCCTCTGGTGGATATCCCCTGGCGGAGCACTCCTACAACAACTAAAAGATCCGCCTGTCTGATATAAAGATTGGAGAGTTATCATCATCACTGAGAAGTGTGTTTGACTGACTGTGTGTCATGGTCTGTCTGAATCTAAATAACAGGTTACCCACATTCGTAGTGAATGGGAATATAGTGGAATGTGCAGTGGTTGGATCCCACAGACAAGATAATGGGCGTTATTTTGTGATTGAATTGCATTGTAAAGTAGGTACTATGTTGTAGCTAAGTTACATTCTAGAATGAGCTCGACCCATTTCTCCACAGAATATAAATTGGGAGATGAATAGAGTCTCCACATGTAAAGGAAACCTATGGCAGATAAGAATTGAGTTCCAGCAAACAGGTGAATGGTTAGGGTTAGGGGAGTGTGTGGTGATGTTAAGGAGGTATAACACATCATATATAACAAGGCATAGATAGACAGTACTAGGGGTAGGCGGCCCGACAGAAGAGGTCATGACAGGTCTCAAAATGGACGATCATCACGGGGAATGTGGCAAGATGTCAACAATATTGTCTCCACGTATTGCCCGATAGGGATTCATAATAGTGTAATGGACATATATGTATTTTCATACTAAACCAATCATATCCTCTCAATAAAGCATTCCCTTGTGAGAACCCACCACGAGCCCATAACTGCAAAAGCATACTAATTCCCTCCCACTGCTGAAAATACGATGGAAATGTATGTGCTAAACTCTGTATGTCCACAAAGTACACTGTACACCCAGTCACACGTCAAGCCTGTGAGGTCTAGACAAAATAAGATAATCTTGCTCATAGGCCCAGAAAAAAGATGGGATTGAATGTGATGGAAGTAACATTCTAGTGGTCATGTTGCTTAAAGTCAATATAACGATGGCGATTGTATAGTGATAGTGGTGATTTAAAGTGAAATTATGAACTAACTTCCAGGAGGGGAATGGAACCCTAAAATAGAAAGACAGCTAAGAGGCATGACATAATCCAAATGGGATGGCCCTCCATAACAGTAATTATACTCTTTAGGGCAATGGAGGTATTATAGTTCTAATACAAATATGACCGGTCTATAGATTTCACGTGTGATGGTGATAATATTATAGTATAATAGTGTTGAGGGTCTAATTAGAGTTAAAACTCAAGGATAAGGAGAGGGGAATAAAAACCTTGAATGGACAAAAAGGTTAAAAGGCATGACGTCATCCAACTAGGATACCCCTCTATGGCAGTAACGTAGGCCTTAAAGGCAATGGAGGTGTTATATTACTGGTATACGTATGACAGGCATAAAATTTCACACTACCAATATGAAACCCGGATTCCTACGTGGGGTTAAACCAAGCAGGCTTTGTGGTGATGTTTGAGGACCAGTAGCGTCTCACGTAGCCAATGTTCGGCCTCAGAATCTCTGATGGACATGACGTTGGGGTCTGACGCCGCTGCCTTGATGGAGTACGCCAATTTGGCAGTGATCGTGTCAATTATCTTGAGAACCGAAGACTCGCCGATGATGGAGATATGATGAGTGGATCGGATCAATCTGCATATCGCTTTGGCCTTTGCCACGAAATCTGGATCATCTATGCCGTAAGATGAGGGCGTGGCCAAACTCTGGTCTCTCGGTGGTGGGTCGTCGGGCGGCGGTGGCGTCACTGGTCCGGCACCCCTATATCCACGAGTCTGGGGGGGCGGCGTGGTCGGTGGACGAGTCCTGGGTGGTCTGGGTCTAGGGGGTGGGGTGCAAGGTTGCACTCTAGGAGGTGGTGAGGCTCGTCTCGGAGGTGCGGGGCGGCACGCAACAGGAGCCCGATGCCCAGCAGTGCGTGAGCCCGGATGTGGTCTGTGGCCTGACCCGTCTCCACTGGTCGCAAACACTGGGCGACCGAGGCCCCTCCCCTCATTTTGGTAATGGTAATCTTCCTCCTCACTGCTCGGTGATAGTTGGTCTTCGTCATAATAATCATCATACCTGGATCTGGGTTGACGTTCGGCTCTGGGATCTAGCCACAGCACAGGTCCACGCCCACGGCTTGGGCAGTCACACCTGGCCCCGGAGCATTCCGGTGAAGGGCAGAACCCCAGAGGGCCCCATCCGACGACTGGCGCGTAAAATGGCGCCCGTCTGGTCCTATGGGCGTCGCCATTTTGGTAAAAATGGCGGACCTCGTGGCTCCTCGGCGCGTAAAGTTCAGCACGGTTGGAGTAAAAGGATTTATTTCGGTTCCTACCAGCTCTATTGCACGGGCCATTGGTCCAGCGATACGGGTAGCGATGTTCATCCATAACGTAACAGGTTTCCTTCTCAATAGTACTTCTTGGTTCGTTAGGGAGTATTGAAAAAATTCGATAAAAACTGGAAAATGATGTTAATCAAATAGATTTGTTTATTTTTGCAGTTAACGGCGGGACGTTTCGGTTACAAAAAAACCTTCATCAGCCTAGCAATCTTGAGAAAGTACCTGTACGAGCGCTAATTGGTGTGCTTCCAGCATGAAGACCAGAGTGAAAGAGGGAGATGAAGGCGGGGGTTGGGCGGATATACCTTTCACCCCGTGACCTCTAAAGTTGGCGATATCCCGGACGAATTAAAAGTAAAGAAATAAAATTTCCCAAGGGGAAAGGGATTAGAAAAATGTCTAGACCCCAGAGGGGGGCGCAGACCTAAAAAATAATATTAAACTGGATATAAACTAATTGTAAAAAATTGGACCGGAAATGGTTGCATTCAGGGGCCCTCGGAAATTTGAAGAAAAGGTGGTTTGAGCCGGTGAATGGTTGCATTCAGGGACTCCAGGAGTCCAGAAGCTCCTGCGTGAATAATGGAAGCCAATTGTGGGGAAAATGAAGACTACATGAATGAAATGGATGGATGTGAATTTAGGATTAGGCATAAGGCCCGAATGGTTAGGTTTAGAGTAAGGGGAAGGGAAGGTGTTAACCTCCACTAATAAATAATAATAATAACAATCTAATTGGGGGGTCTGTGACTTAGGATTAGGCACGTAGGGATACTGTGCACCAATACAAAAATTGCCACGTCAATGGACTATATTGGACCCGTGGCCGATGTGGACCATAGCGGGTAAAGGGTGATCATCATGGATATCGCGAGTGGTGACATGCTTCGTACAGGCCTTTCAGAAACATCATTTTCCTATAGTCATATGTAAGCATATTATGCATTTACACAGTAGGTATACGTGATAGATATTGAAATAAATATAACTATGTCCCAATGTCATGTAGGTGGTGATACTTTACATGAGATGGACATGCAAAATAGAACAAAAAGAAATAAAAATAACTTTAGATAGCGGTGGTGGACACCAGAGTGTTACCTCAATATATAGGAACATATATCACACAGTTATATCACGATGACATGTATGGTAATAATACTTGACATGAAAAGGATGTGGAAAATTGAACAAAATGAAAAAAAATTAACTTCAAATATAGAGAGGTGACAATGGCAGTGTACAGCCCATCTACATATGTTACTATATCCCAATGTCATGCACGATGGTAATCCTTTACATGAGATGGATATGTGAAATAGAACAAAGAAAAACAAAATTAACTTTGGATTAGTGGTGGTGGACACAAAAGTGTTACCTGAATATATAGAAACATATATTACATAGCTATATCCCAATGACATGTATGGTAATGATACTTTACATGAGATGGAGATGGAAAACTGAAAAAAGAGAAATAAAACAAACTTGAGATATAGAAAGGTAGATGTGACAGTGATCGCTCAGTCTATGTGTCTGACTATATCTCAATGACACGTACGGTGGTAATACTGTACATGCAATGGACATGGAAAAGTGAAAAAAGAGAAATAAAAGTAACTTCAGGTTTGAGGTGGTAGACACAAAAGTGTTCCCTCGTAACCAACATGACTAAGACACTACCCGGGGAGACCGCCGGATAATGTCACTCGATGTGGAAATAAATATTATGACAAAACATAAAAACAGCACTGACGGGGTTAGGTTAAGAGAGGACAGCAGACAGTCAAAGACTGCCCACTGGTTAGTGTACTCGCTAATATCTATGTATGTAATGATATCTATCTCCTATCAAGGCCTGGTGGTATTAGAGTAGAAGATAATTGTGATATTGTTATTTATTATATAATGATTTAATAGGTATTATATTATATTAATTGTTTTGTTCTTATGGTATTTGTAAATGTATACAATAAATGTACATATCTTCTGGTATTAAGTATGTATCTACTGCTGGTAGTTAGTACTATACTCAAGTTTTTTTCTCAATTGAGAACCAAAGGGCCAAACATCGCCTCTTTTTGTTGGATGTATAGTTTTCGTGTTTATTTCAATTGAATTTTAGACACAATGTTGTATATAAATATATATATACTATAAAGAATCTGGTTTTAGTTGGTATATATTGTCTATGGTTGTTGTTTTGGACTGTAGGAGATGTGGACTTGTCCAGGAGAAGACCAAGAGCACCCTCTGGTGGATATCCCCTGGCGGAGCACTCCTACAACAACTAAAAGATCCGCCTGTCTGATATAAAGATTGGAGAGTTATCATCATCACTGAGAAGTGTGTTTGACTGACTGTGTGTCATGGTCTGTCTGAATCTAAATAACAGGTTACCCACATTCGTAGTGAATGGGAATATAGTGGAATGTGCAGTGGTTGGATCCCACAGACAAGATAATGGGCGTTATTTTGTGATTGAATTGCATTGTAAAGTAGGTACTATGTTGTAGCTAAGTTACATTCTAGAATGAGCTCGACCCATTTCTCCACAGAATATAAATTGGGAGATGAATAGAGTCTCCACATGTAAAGGAAACCTATGGCAGATAAGAATTGAGTTCCAGCAAACAGGTGAATGGTTAGGGTTAGGGGAGTGTGTGGTGATGTTAAGGAGGTATAACACATCATATATAACAAGGCATAGATAGACAGTACTAGGGGTAGGCGGCCCGACAGAAGAGGTCATGACAGGTCTCAAAATGGACGATCATCACGGGGAATGTGGCAAGATGTCAACAATATTGTCTCCACGTATTGCCCGATAGGGATTCATAATAGTGTAATGGACATATATGTATTTTCATACTAAACCAATCATATCCTCTCAATAAAGCATTCCCTTGTGAGAACCCACCACGAGCCCATAACTGCAAAAGCATACTAATTCCCTCCCACTGCTGAAAATACGATGGAAATGTATGTGCTAAACTCTGTATGTCCACAAAGTACACTGTACACCCAGTCACACGTCAAGCCTGTGAGGTCTAGACAAAATAAGATAATCTTGCTCATAGGCCCAGAAAAAAGATGGGATTGAATGTGATGGAAGTAACATTCTAGTGGTCATGTTGCTTAAAGTCAATATAACGATGGCGATTGTATAGTGATAGTGGTGATTTAAAGTGAAATTATGAACTAACTTCCAGGAGGGGAATGGAACCCTAAAATAGAAAGACAGCTAAGAGGCATGACATAATCCAAATGGGATGGCCCTCCATAACAGTAATTATACTCTTTAGGGCAATGGAGGTATTATAGTTCTAATACAAATATGACCGGTCTATAGATTTCACGTGTGATGGTGATAATATTATAGTATAATAGTGTTGAGGGTCTAATTAGAGTTAAAACTCAAGGATAAGGAGAGGGGAATAAAAACCTTGAATGGACAAAAAGGTTAAAAGGCATGACGTCATCCAACTAGGATACCCCTCTATGGCAGTAACGTAGGCCTTAAAGGCAATGGAGGTGTTATATTACTGGTATACGTATGACAGGCATAAAATTTCACACTACCAATATGAAACCCGGATTCCTACGTGGGGTTAAACCAAGCAGGCTTTGTGGTGATGTTTGAGGACCAGTAGCGTCTCACGTAGCCAATGTTCGGCCTCAGAATCTCTGATGGACATGACGTTGGGGTCTGACGCCGCTGCCTTGATGGAGTACGCCAATTTGGCAGTGATCGTGTCAATTATCTTGAGAACCGAAGACTCGCCGATGATGGAGATATGATGAGTGGATCGGATCAATCTGCATATCGCTTTGGCCTTTGCCACGAAATCTGGATCATCTATGCCGTAAGATGAGGGCGTGGCCAAACTCTGGTCTCTCGGTGGTGGGTCGTCGGGCGGCGGTGGCGTCACTGGTCCGGCACCCCTATATCCACGAGTCTGGGGGGGCGGCGTGGTCGGTGGACGAGTCCTGGGTGGTCTGGGTCTAGGGGGTGGGGTGCAAGGTTGCACTCTAGGAGGTGGTGAGGCTCGTCTCGGAGGTGCGGGGCGGCACGCAACAGGAGCCCGATGCCCAGCAGTGCGTGAGCCCGGATGTGGTCTGTGGCCTGACCCGTCTCCACTGGTCGCAAACACTGGGCGACCGAGGCCCCTCCCCTCATTTTGGTAATGGTAATCTTCCTCCTCACTGCTCGGTGATAGTTGGTCTTCGTCATAATAATCATCATACCTGGATCTGGGTTGACGTTCGGCTCTGGGATCTAGCCACAGCACAGGTCCACGCCCACGGCTTGGGCAGTCACACCTGGCCCCGGAGCATTCCGGTGAAGGGCAGAACCCCAGAGGGCCCCATCCGACGACTGGCGCGTAAAATGGCGCCCGTCTGGTCCTATGGGCGTCGCCATTTTGGTAAAAATGGCGGACCTCGTGGCTCCTCGGCGCGTAAAGTTCAGCACGGTTGGAGTAAAAGGATTTATTTCGGTTCCTACCAGCTCTATTGCACGGGCCATTGGTCCAGCGATACGGGTAGCGATGTTCATCCATAACGTAACAGGTTTCCTTCTCAATAGTACTTCTTGGTTCGTTAGGGAGTATTGAAAAAATTCGATAAAAACTGGAAAATGATGTTAATCAAATAGATTTGTTTATTTTTGCAGTTAACGGCGGGACGTTTCGGTTACAAAAAAACCTTCATCAGCCTAGCAATCTTGAGAAAGTACCTGTACGAGCGCTAATTGGTGTGCTTCCAGCATGAAGACCAGAGTGAAAGAGGGAGATGAAGGCGGGGGTTGGGCGGATATACCTTTCACCCCGTGACCTCTAAAGTTGGCGATATCCCGGACGAATTAAAAGTAAAGAAATAAAATTTCCCAAGGGGAAAGGGATTAGAAAAATGTCTAGACCCCAGAGGGGGGCGCAGACCTAAAAAATAATATTAAACTGGATATAAACTAATTGTAAAAAATTGGACCGGAAATGGTTGCATTCAGGGGCCCTCGGAAATTTGAAGAAAAGGTGGTTTGAGCCGGTGAATGGTTGCATTCAGGGACTCCAGGAGTCCAGAAGCTCCTGCGTGAATAATGGAAGCCAATTGTGGGGAAAATGAAGACTACATGAATGAAATGGATGGATGTGAATTTAGGATTAGGCATAAGGCCCGAATGGTTAGGTTTAGAGTAAGGGGAAGGGAAGGTGTTAACCTCCACTAATAAATAATAATAATAACAATCTAATTGGGGGGTCTGTGACTTAGGATTAGGCACGTAGGGATACTGTGCACCAATACAAAAATTGCCACGTCAATGGACTATATTGGACCCGTGGCCGATGTGGACCATAGCGGGTAAAGGGTGATCATCATGGATATCGCGAGTGGTGACATGCTTCGTACAGGCCTTTCAGAAACATCATTTTCCTATAGTCATATGTAAGCATATTATGCATTTACACAGTAGGTATACGTGATAGATATTGAAATAAATATAACTATGTCCCAATGTCATGTAGGTGGTGATACTTTACATGAGATGGACATGCAAAATAGAACAAAAAGAAATAAAAATAACTTTAGATAGCGGTGGTGGACACCAGAGTGTTACCTCAATATATAGGAACATATATCACACAGTTATATCACGATGACATGTATGGTAATAATACTTGACATGAAAAGGATGTGGAAAATTGAACAAAATGAAAAAAAATTAACTTCAAATATAGAGAGGTGACAATGGCAGTGTACAGCCCATCTACATATGTTACTATATCCCAATGTCATGCACGATGGTAATCCTTTACATGAGATGGATATGTGAAATAGAACAAAGAAAAACAAAATTAACTTTGGATTAGTGGTGGTGGACACAAAAGTGTTACCTGAATATATAGAAACATATATTACATAGCTATATCCCAATGACATGTATGGTAATGATACTTTACATGAGATGGAGATGGAAAACTGAAAAAAGAGAAATAAAACAAACTTGAGATATAGAAAGGTAGATGTGACAGTGATCGCTCAGTCTATGTGTCTGACTATATCTCAATGACACGTACGGTGGTAATACTGTACATGCAATGGACATGGAAAAGTGAAAAAAGAGAAATAAAAGTAACTTCAGGTTTGAGGTGGTAGACACAAAAGTGTTCCCTCGTAACCAACATGACTAAGACACTACCCGGGGAGACCGCCGGATAATGTCACTCGATGTGGAAATAAATATTATGACAAAACATAAAAACAGCACTGACGGGGTTAGGTTAAGAGAGGACAGCAGACAGTCAAAGACTGCCCACTGGTTAGTGTACTCGCTAATATCTATGTATGTAATGATATCTATCTCCTATCAAGGCCTGGTGGTATTAGAGTAGAAGATAATTGTGATATTGTTATTTATTATATAATGATTTAATAGGTATTATATTATATTAATTGTTTTGTTCTTATGGTATTTGTAAATGTATACAATAAATGTACATATCTTCTGGTATTAAGTATGTATCTACTGCTGGTAGTTAGTACTATACTCAAGTTTTTTTCTCAATTGAGAACCAAAGGGCCAAACATCGCCTCTTTTTGTTGGATGTATAGTTTTCGTGTTTATTTCAATTGAATTTTAGACACAATGTTGTATATAAATATATATATACTATAAAGAATCTGGTTTTAGTTGGTATATATTGTCTATGGTTGTTGTTTTGGACTGTAGGAGATGTGGACTTGTCCAGGAGAAGACCAAGAGCACCCTCTGGTGGATATCCCCTGGCGGAGCACTCCTACAACAACTAAAAGATCCGCCTGTCTGATATAAAGATTGGAGAGTTATCATCATCACTGAGAAGTGTGTTTGACTGACTGTGTGTCATGGTCTGTCTGAATCTAAATAACAGGTTACCCACATTCGTAGTGAATGGGAATATAGTGGAATGTGCAGTGGTTGGATCCCACAGACAAGATAATGGGCGTTATTTTGTGATTGAATTGCATTGTAAAGTAGGTACTATGTTGTAGCTAAGTTACATTCTAGAATGAGCTCGACCCATTTCTCCACAGAATATAAATTGGGAGATGAATAGAGTCTCCACATGTAAAGGAAACCTATGGCAGATAAGAATTGAGTTCCAGCAAACAGGTGAATGGTTAGGGTTAGGGGAGTGTGTGGTGATGTTAAGGAGGTATAACACATCATATATAACAAGGCATAGATAGACAGTACTAGGGGTAGGCGGCCCGACAGAAGAGGTCATGACAGGTCTCAAAATGGACGATCATCACGGGGAATGTGGCAAGATGTCAACAATATTGTCTCCACGTATTGCCCGATAGGGATTCATAATAGTGTAATGGACATATATGTATTTTCATACTAAACCAATCATATCCTCTCAATAAAGCATTCCCTTGTGAGAACCCACCACGAGCCCATAACTGCAAAAGCATACTAATTCCCTCCCACTGCTGAAAATACGATGGAAATGTATGTGCTAAACTCTGTATGTCCACAAAGTACACTGTACACCCAGTCACACGTCAAGCCTGTGAGGTCTAGACAAAATAAGATAATCTTGCTCATAGGCCCAGAAAAAAGATGGGATTGAATGTGATGGAAGTAACATTCTAGTGGTCATGTTGCTTAAAGTCAATATAACGATGGCGATTGTATAGTGATAGTGGTGATTTAAAGTGAAATTATGAACTAACTTCCAGGAGGGGAATGGAACCCTAAAATAGAAAGACAGCTAAGAGGCATGACATAATCCAAATGGGATG
>NW_027648602.1:10000-15000 GCF_949987685.1 Ammodytes marinus
ACCACGCCCATGTGACCGCCGGCCTCTGACAGGCGCTGTAGCAACGCGATCTCCATGGGGACAGGGCTGGGCTCACCCGGCTGAGAGAGGGAGGGAGGAGGGGGGGGGACATGGTTAATATACACATGGCTTTATATAGTGTGTGTGTGTGTCTCTATGTCTATCTGTCTGTCTGTCTGTCTGTCTGTCTGTCTGTCTGTCTGTCTGTCTGTCTGTCTATCTATCTGTCTATCTGTCTATCTATCTGTCTGTCTGTCCAATTCATACACACTGCCAAATTGAGCGGTGTTTTGGGGGGGGGGCCCAAAACACCATCAAGAAAATTGAGCAGCAATGAAAAAAATAAAAAATAATAATAATAATCTAATAGAAAACCTAAAAAAGGAAAGGTGTGTGTGTGTGTGTGTGTGTGTGTGTGTGTGTGTGTGTGTGTGTGTGTGTGTGTGTGTGTGCAATTATAAACTAAACTAAACTAATCAAATATCTACTATCTGGGATGAAGTTATTTTCCTTCTGTAGAATGTGGGAAACAAGCGTCTAGTTCAAACAAAAACATGTTTTGAACAAATCGTCTCATGTTCCAGTGATGAGTCATTTTGGTGTTTTTATATCGGCAGGTGTTTTTGGGGTGAGCGTGTGTGTGTGTGTGTGTGTGTGTGTGTGTGTGTTTGTGTGTGTGTCTGTATCTGTATCTCTGTGTGTGTGTGTGCGTGTGTGTGCGCGCGTGTGTGTGTGAGAAAGAGGGAGAGTGTGCATCTATGTGACTGGGTGTTTGTGCATCTGTGTGTGTGTGTGTGTGTGTATCTGTGTGTGTGTGTGTGTGTGTGTGTGTGTGTGAGTGTTTATGTGTGTGTGGGAGAGTCCCCGATTAATCTGCAGGTGTTTTTGGTGTGTGTGTGTGCGCGTGTGTGTGTATCTCTGTGTGTTTGTTTGTGTGTGTGTCTGTATCTCTGTGTGTGTGTGTGTGTGTGGGAGAGTCCCCGATTAATCTGCAGGTGTTTTTGGTGTGTGTGTCTATGTGATAGAGTCTATCCCTGCATTCCAATAGTAGTTGCACTTCCCCTTGTTCATTTACCCTCAGCCCTTGGCATGACGTAACAGCATACGTTGCACGGAGGGAACTTGGAGAGCGGAGGGAGACTGGGCGGGGGAGGAGCGGAGGATTTAAATGGAACCCACTTGCCCACTTGCCCTTGTAGTCGCAATGGACCGTCAGTTACATAGGTAAATCTGAATGCAAATAATACAGAATTATAACATTCTGCTAAGGTAGCCTATGTCGCAGAAAGCCATTTCCATAGCATAACAAACATTGAATTTCGACACGGTAACTCAGATTATCAAGATATTGTTACTTACACATGTAAATAGTTTGCTCCGACATATTTTCTTATTTATACTTTCAACCAAAAACATTTGTTTTAAATAGTCCTCTAATTGGCAGCCATCGGTGTTATAGCAGCAATGTGTAAACTGCAATACATTCACTGGATTGTTCGTATGGAAATAGGATAGCCTAATTGAGGCGTTTTGGAATATATTTATATATATATATTTGTCCTGCGGGTGGCCGCGATGTCCCTAAAAGCATACAGTCTACCGGAAAATAAAAGGAGAAGAAGAAGAAGACGAACTGCAATGCACTGTGGGTGATATCCACCTCGGAGTGACCATCCATGTTGACTTGATCACTCAGCCCTCCGAGGGTCTATCTCACGAAGTTCACTTCAGTTTCCAGACTATTGGAACGACACTTAAGATGGCAGCGGGGATTCCCCCGAGGGCAAGTGCCTAGGGCAAGTGAACGAGGGCCTGTTGAACGGGTATTGGAACGTACCCTATGTGTGGGTGTGTGGGACAGACTGTGTGTGTGTGTGTGTGTGAAAGAGGGAGGGTGTGCGTGCGTCTTTGTGACTGGGTGTTTGTGCATCTGTGTGTGTGTTTATGTGTGTGTGTGTGGGAGAGTCCCCGATTAATCTGCAGGTGTTTTTGGTGTGTGTGTGTCTATGTGTATATCTGTGTTTTTGGTGTGTGTGTGTGTGTGTGTGTGTATGTGTGTGTGTGTGTATCTCTGTGTGTATTTCTGTGTGTGTGTGTGTGTGTGTGTGTGTATTTCTGTGTGTGTGTGTGTGTGTGTGTGTGTGTGTGTGTATTTCTGTGTGTGTGTGTGTGTGTGGGAGAGTCCCTGTTTAAATATCAGATGAATCAGAGAATGTGTTTTTGTCAGTTAGGGGAAATCCTCTGACAGTTATTAAACCGTGATGTCACAGGTCTGTTTCCGTGGGAACTGTGGGCCAGTCTCCGCCCCCTCCACCACCCGCCCGACTGTAATTCACCCATCAGGCCACTAGGGGGGAAAGTCTGCTTCACTGACTGTTTACTTTCAACTTCATGATGAGTCATTCAGGTGTTTATTTGACTAAACCTTGTCTGTTTGCGTCTGTATATTTCTCCTATACAACCATCTTTAACGGACATTATCTCAACATTAGATTTTTTTTTTTCCAATACTCTGAACCAAAAAATCTCAACTTCTAAAGCACTTACATCAACTAAACTTTCCATAATCATTCTCAGCACTATTCTGAAGGTTATTACAGAAGGATTTGTTCATATGTTGTTCACTGTCTGATTTACTCACCAGTCTGGCCCACTGTTGAACTCTGTCACTGGAAATCTGTTTGATGGCAACCTGGAGGGACAAAAAGGACCAGAAAAAATTATATATTTCTTATTTAAAATTAAAATAAAAAAATCACATTGTATTTTTTATTTTATTGCTTCTTGCTGTATTCAATTACATTCTAACTAACTTACTGGATGGACAGAAAGACAAAGAGAGACAGAGAGACAGACAGACAGACAGACAGACAGAGAGAAAGACAGACAGACAGACTGACAGAGAGAAAGACAGACAGACAGAGAGACACACATAGAGACAGATAGACAGACAGGCAGACACACATAGAGACAGATAGACAGACAGACAGACAGGCAGATAGACACACAGACAGACACAGACAGACCGACAGACAGGCAGACACACAGACAGACACACAGACAGACAGACAGATAGACAGACAGACAGACAGACAGACAGGCAGACACACAGACAGACCGACAGGCAGGCAGACAGACAGGCAGACACACAGACAGACAGACAGATATATGATGAACTAACCTGCAGCCCATCGGAGAGCCTTCGTCCTGAGAACACTGACCCAAAGCCTCCGCTGCCCAGCAGAGCGCCGCAGTGGTACTGGCTGAAGAAAGGCTCCTTGTCTGGAACACACAGTATGATACACACGTCAATACACACACGTTAATACACATGATACACACACACACACACACACAGACACACAGACACACACATTAAAATACACAGGATACACACACACACACACACACACACACATAGACACACACATTAAAATACACATGATACACACACACACACACACACACACACACACACACACACATCAATACACAGGATACACACACATTAAAATACACAGGATACACACACGTTAATATACACATGATACACACATTAATACACATGACACACACACACACACACACACGTTAATACACTTGATCCACACACACACACACACACACAGGTAATGAACAGGATAAAATGTCAGTCTAGTTTATTGAATTTCCAAATCTGTTGACAAGATCCACACACACACACACACACATGATCAACACACACACACACACACACACACACACACACACACACACACACACCACATGACCGTTTAAACACACATCAATGAAGTCATTGACACGAGGTTCAAAAGCCACTGAAAAAACACTTTGCATGTTTTCTAGTGAAATATTTTTGTAATATTGAAGTTTGGCGCCAGAGGGAGACAGAGACGCGCCATGATAAGTTAACAATGAGTCAGTCAGTTAACGCCCACAGACAGACAGGCAGACCGGATCACAGACAGACAGACAGGATCACAGACAGACAGACCGGATCACAGACAGACAGACAGGATCACAGGCAAACAGGCCATAATAATAGCCTCGTTTGAGAAGGAGACGTTTTTTTTTAACCTTTATTTCTACAGGTTAAATGCCATTGAGACCGGAGACTCTTTTTCAAGGGAGACCTGTTCCAATTCACACACACATTCATACACCGATAGCAGCAGGCTAACTATCGACATTCACACGAAATGCTGTGCGCTCAGCAAGACGCGCGTCATAATTGCGCAGGTCTGAGCAAGACGGCTCCAAGTCGAACGAGGCTACTAATATCTATTCATTTATTTATTTGTTTCAGGACAATGCACATTCCGACTTATTGGGATGTTTCCACACTAGTTTCACACTACGAACAGGTAAAAATCACCAAAATATAGATAATTTCGGCCATTTTGAGATCTCTGCACACTACTATTGTGTAAAAATCACCAAAATATAATTATATTCTGACTTTTTTTTTTTTTAATAAAAGGTTTTCAAAACTAGTTTCACACTAAGAAAAGTTTTTTTTTTTAACCAATATATGATACATTTTAGTTTAAAAACATTGTAGTTTAATATCGACTTAACTACCTGTATCTCTATCTAGTGTAGTAGTTTTGGAGTGTACACACAATTTAAAATTTGCTGTTTTGTACTTCTTTTACCTTCTTTTGGCATGTCAATAATGAAAATAATTATTGTAACCCCCAAAACTATGCCTATGGTGTATAACCTATAAAAATATGCACGTCTTTTTGATAACTGCTATTTTCCTGACACAAACGTAGAAGATAAATTGAAGGATAAATTAATTAATAAATTTTTGTCGGATTTTCAACGAAATTAAAAGTATAAATTAAGCAAAAAGCTAAATAATTAAATAAAAAAAGAATTTCCTTTAAAAAGCCTATTTATCTCAAGTTTAATAATAATACATGAAATAATAATAATTAAATAAAAAAACTAGTAATTTTTTAATCAAAAAAGTTGTGACGTATTTTTTTTTTTTA
>NW_027648602.1:43193-53193 GCF_949987685.1 Ammodytes marinus
AATCGGGACATCCTAAATCTTTCTTCTACCAAACTAAATAGTAGATAGTGTGGGGATTGGAGCGCAGGTTATTGGGAGAAACCATCAGACATTCAGCTCCCCCATAAAGCCAGAAAAGAATGATCTTTGCTTCATAACAAATTTTTGCGACTATTCGACTGTGAGATTGGCAGTCGAATCGTGACTATTTGGAAAAAATATATATATATTGTCTTTTAACCTTTATTTCTACAGGTAAATCCCATTGAGACCGAAGACTCTTTTTCAAGGGAGACCTGTTTACCTTTCCTACGTTACCATTCACACACACATTCATACACCGATAGCAGCAGCTAACTATCGGCATTCACACGAGGCAAAGTAGGTTAAGTGTCTTGCCCAAGGACACAACAACCATGACACAGGTGGCAGGGCGGGGATCGAACCTCCAACCCTTTGATCATCAGCCGACCCGCTCTACCAACTGAGCCACAGTCGCCCCGATTTCTATTACACAAATAGAAAAGCACAGCACATTGCAATGCGGTCCTAGATGTATACAACTTGATAATGTCGTGGATTACATTACATGTCATTTATCGGACGCTTTTATCCAAAGTGACTTACAGCTGGAGCACACATTCATACACCGATAGCAGCAGCAGCTACCACGCAGGGTGCAAGCTAACTATCAGGAGACATTTAGGGTTCAGTGTCTCTTTGCCCAGGGACACTTGGACATGTGGCGGGGAGACGGGGGATCCAACCACCGACCCTGTAGTTGCGGGTCGACTACCCTACCCCACTGAGCTACATCCCCCCTATTACATATTGTGACAGTTTGGTTTAAAGGTGTAGTCAGTGATTCTGGAGAACGCTTGTTGTCAAAATCACTTTGTCAAAATCAGTGAATATCTCCTCATGATCCACTACCTGTCTGTACTAAAAAAAATTGATAAAGAGTAACTGTTATGTGGCTAGCAATGATGGGCCCTTTGTTTACATATAATTAGTTTTTACACTCCAGTTTACAGAGCCTAGGCTGTGTATTAACACTGGATAGTTTTCAGCGCGCACACACAGTACAGACAGGTAGCGGATCATGAGGAGATATTCACTGATTTTGACAATAAGTGATTTTGACAACAAGCGTTCTCCAGAATCACTGACTACACCTTGAAAACGTTTTCCCTGTCATGTTGGGCAACTTACAAAATGTGGAAAAACAAGTCAGAAAGAGGAATGGCACATCAGTAGAGATAGGTTGCATTCCGAATCTCCTCCTCTTTCTTTTTTCTATTCTACATACTACATCCGACGATAAAAATAATCTAGTTAGGATGCAGTAGGCATACTATTGGGACATACTTTACTCTCTTAGTTCATCATAACATTGCGCCTTGATCTTGCCTCTTGCTTTTATATCCGTCGCATCCGCGTTTGTTTTCATATGGAGGCTTCGTCGATGTTACGTCACTTCACGTGCGCACTGGATTGTGGGTCAGAATCGCCCAAATAGGATGCACTTTTCAACACTAACAATCTTGGCCGCATGAAGTAGAACATCCGGGTACTTCTAACCATCCTAAATCTGGCCACAAGAATCGGGACATCCTAAATATTTTTTCTACATACTATATAGTAGAAAGTATGAGATTCAGAACGCAACCATAATGTCAAAAGTGTTTTTAAAAATACAATTGTGCACTTCTTTTTCTGCTTGGGCCCCATTAATATGTTTATATCATATACCGCTCTGGAAAAAAATTAAGAGACCAGTCTGGATTTTTCTTCAATCTTTATCTCTACATTACTTATTGAAAATGCTCTTTAATGACAATATTTTTATTGTGAATTTGGTAGAAATGTTGTCAGTAGTTTATATTATGAAACCAAAATGTTCATTCTACTCAAACATATGCCTATAAATAGTGAAACCAGAGACACTGAACATTTGGAATGGACTCTTAATTTTTTCCGGAGCTGTACATTATGTCATTGTAAATTATATATTAAAATAAATGATATTTATGTATTTAATCTATTTATCTATCCAAATGTATAAAGCCATGTATGGTTGATTTTATATTTTCAAAATAATATGCGTCTGACTTAGTGGTTATACACATTTGAAAAACATTATAAGATCACACATATATCAGGCTATATTGTACTTTCACTCTTTTCATTTTAATTGCTGCCATTCTACATCTCTGTCCAAATGTTTCAATTGCTTTTGTCTCTTGATCAGTTATTGTGTATTTGCATAGTATATTGTTGTTTTTGCTTTGCATTTGTTTGACATCATTGCAAATGAGGGTCACTCTCTCACTCTCACACTCACACTCACACACACACACACACACACACTCACACACACACACACACACACACACACACACACACACACACACACACACACACACACACACACACACACACACACACACACACACACACACACACCAACTGATCTCTCGAGTACAAATAAAGGTTAAATGAAATGAAATGAAAAATGTATTGATATTTACATACAGTATATATAGTGTTGATAATTATGAATACTAGTAGCACCATTTAATAGGTTAATAAATAGCCTAAATAAAATATACACAATAATCATCTTAGTAAATAAAACATTTTTTTTAACCAGTTTTTCTATTTGGGGTTTAATTAACGAGCATAAAATACATTATTTTATTTTAATAAAATTGTAAGAAATTAACGGCAAATTAACAGTTAAACAGTTGTAGCCAAAATGTGTCCACGTAGCCAAATAAAAAATATATACTATTACTTATTAATATTAGAATATATACAATACAGTCTTGGCATAGTAATTTTTTGATTAATTTACATATTTGTATCAATAAATTGGGGTGGACATTTATAGCATATTATGTTATATTACAGGGGATGCATGTTCCCCCCTCTATATTCATTATAAACACGGCATTAGCTTATATATAAATATTAGCATAACTACCCAACGTCAATTAGGAATAGTCGCATTATTTAACAGGTTAATAAATAAATAAAATATTAAATCATTTATTTTAGTAAATTAGATATTTTTTAACCATTTTTACTATTCAAGGTTTCATTTACTCGAGCCTTACAGACGTTATTTAATTTAATAAAATTATAAGAAATTACCGGCAAATTTTCTATGGGAATAACACATTAGGCTAGTTATTATGCTAGCTGTGTGACCCCAAAACATTGTTGTAGCCAAAATTTGACCACATAGCCCAAGAAAAATCCCTTATAGATCTAAATAAGAACCTAAATCAACCCACCATCGCTCCAGTGTTGTCCCTGGGATCGCTTGGCCCTATTACGGGGGACACAGAGCCCACAGGCGGCGGTGAGGCCTGTTGAGACCGGGCGCTCGCCTCGATGCTTCGCCGCTCTTCGCCCCTGTTAGGCGGGGTCGGCTGGTAGGTCCAGGGCGGTGGTGAAGCCCTGGGTCTGGCTCCGGCCCTGCCTGCGTGGGGGTGCGGGTGTTGGTGTGAATCCGACCCGCTCCTTCGGTCGCTGTCATCCGCATGGTCCTGGACGCCTACCCCCGAATTGGGCTTCTTCTTCGGCAGGATCGTCATGGAGAAAAATAGCCCAAATATTAGCCGTTGGAACCGCTTTTTTGGATCTAAAAAAAAACACCCAACAAACCGGAACCAACGACGTAAGCCCCCCCGAAACCAACCGACACGGACCGACAGCGACCGATCTGTTGTTTCGTTATTTTTAAAGGTTTTTTAGTTCAAGAAAAACAAAAAAAGCGAAAAAAAAGCCTCGTCGCCTCTTCCCGTTTCTCTCCACAAAACATCAACACAGCTGTGACGTCAGTGAGGACAGTGGCGTCACGTCCGGAATGCCTTCATTATTTTTTTTCCATTTTTTTTTACGACTTATATTAAATGTAATGTATTTGTTACTATTATATTCATATTAAATTATTTGTTACTATCATATTAATGTATTTATTTTCATACATTTATTAGTAGTAGCCACAGATTGTATATATTCAATCTGGTTCATTGTCTCCCACCCATTTCACCCCACTTGTGTAAATTGTTTCAATGTATCTTGTTCTTGTAGTTTTTTATGATTGTTGATTTTGTTTTTTAAACACTGCCCTTTAAGGTGACCTTGAGTGCTATGAAAGGCACCCTCAAATAAAATGAATTATTATTATTATTATTATTATTATTATTATTATTGGTGTGAATGCTGAAAGCATTCACAGCATTGATATTCACCGTATTTATTATTGGTGTGAATGCTGAAAGCATTCACAGCATTGATATTCACCGTATTTATTATTGGTGTGAATGCTGAAAGCATTCACAGCATTGATATTCACCGTATTTATTATTATTTTACTTCCGCCCGCTTTTCAGGCCCGGCCATATCTTCAACATGCTTCATTCCACAAACTATATTCAACTATCCTCATATTCAGCCCATTTTTCACATTATTGCTTTCATTCAAAAATTTCAAAAAAATTAATAACTTCATAATAAATAAGCAATTAAACCAAAATTATTTAACATTGAAGCGGATAGGAGCAGCATTCCAAACCGCTAAAACTTCCTCTGCTTTGAAACCTATCTCCTCCCGCATTTTTTCAGCTAGAGACTCCATTCAAACGTTAAACAATTCACATTAATTACAGCTATTAAAAACTCATTCAACTTTTTAAAATCTTCAACTGTCTTTGAACAAACACAGTTTTAGTTTTAAGCTTTTTTCAACCTCTTTCTAAATTTATAATGGGATCCGGATGGGACGGAATGTTCAGAGGCAGACTGGGGAAACCAACTGTTACAGTGTAGAACTGGTGTAAAAATACACCAAAACCTTCCACATAACTGCCTCTCACTCCCACAAATTAAACCCTACGTGGATAATTTTTACATCAAAATGTAGGACATATTCTGCCGGTCGCATAGATGTGACTACTGAAGCAATCGGACCTACACAATGGGAGTTTTGGGCTTCCAAGCTAAATGGTGTCCAACCAACTGCCGCCTTGATAACTGAGACATGACATTTCTGGAGAAAGGCAGACTGTACAACACCTTTAAAATGCTCTGGTTCTCATATTCTTCACATTACAGACATAATCTTCACACTGTGTCTTCATCAGATTCTTCTGGTTCTGACAATAAAATAATTTTGTCAGTTAGACTCACGGTGCGTCAGTTAGAGGCAGCGGTTTGAGGTGACGTTTCGAAAGAAATGACCTCTCTGAGGCCTCTAAAAGGTGGGATTTCTGCCTGATCACAGACCCTCAATAAGACATACACTCACCTTGGTGACTCACTCTGCCCATTAAAGGGCAATTTCACTTTTTTTTCTTGATTATTTTTTTCTTTTTTCCGCTTTATTAGACAGTTCGGAGAGGCACAGTTGAAATGGGGCAAACACTCTGCTCTTTGAAGGCCTATTTCACACATAATTTTTTTTTCATGTCTTTCAATTATAATTTGATCTAGACATTTTTAAATATTCAACAACATTCCTATTAGAGTTCAACAATTCACTACTGTTCATACTTAAGACTATTTATTACTTTTCCACATCTTCATACTCCTTTAGCTGATTCATATACATTCTCTCTCTAGGTCGTCCTCAGACGAGCCCTCCATCAAGCCATCAATGTACTTTAGCTCCAAGTCTATTCAATTACTATTTCAGTTTTAAGTTTTTTATCCATGTCTTTCAACGTATTCATAATTTCAGAAATAAATATTTTTCAAACATTCTATTTTTCAATCATTCTGTTCATTCAGATATAGTCATCCTTCGTTCTTCATCAACATTCAGCAGTGAAGTTTATTCAGCATCAGCTTCAGTTCAGCAGCGCAGCATTCACACCGCAATTTCTTCAGGAATTGCATTTCTAGTTATTATTTCACTTCCGCCCGCTTTTCAGGTCGGGCCATATCTTCAACATGCTTCATTCCACAAACTTCCTTCAACTATCCTCATATTCAGCTAATTTTTCACATTATTGCTTTTATTCAAAAATTTCAAAAAAATTCATATTATATATAAATATTCAGCTTTTTAACAAATTATTTTAACATTGAAGCGGATAGGAGCAGCATTCCAAACCGCTAAAACTTCCTCTGCTTTGAAACCTATCTCCTCCCGCATTTTTTCAGCTAGAGACTCCATTCAAACGATAAACAATTCACATTAATTACAGCTATTAAAAACTCATTCAACTTTTTAAAATCTTCAACTGTCTTTGAACAAACACAGTTTTAGTTTTAAGCTTTTTTCAACCTCTTTCTAAATTTATAATGGGATCCGGATGGGACGGAATGTTCAGAGGCAGAGTGGGGGAACCAACTGTTACAGTGTAGAACTGGTGTAAAAATACACCAAAACCTTCCACTTAACTGCCTCTCACTCCCACCAATTAAACCCTACGTGGATAATTTTGACATCGAAATGTAGGACATATTCTGCCGGTCGCATAGATGTGACTACTTAAGCGATCGGACCTACACAATGGGAGTTTTGGGCTTCCCAGCTAAATGGTGTCCAACCAACTGCCGCCTTGATAACTGAGACATGACATTTCTGGAGAAAGGCAGACTGTACCACACCTTTAAAATGCTCTGGTTCTCATATGCTTCACATTACAGGCACAATCTTCACACTGTGTCTTCATCAGATTCTTCTGGTTCTAACAATAAAATAATTTTGTCAGTTAGACTCACGGTGCGTCAGTTAGAGGCAGCGGTTTGAGGTGACGTTTCGAAAGAAATGACCTCTCTGAGGCCTCTAAAAGGTGGGATTTCTGCCTGATCAAAGACCCTCAATAAGACATACACTCACCTTGGTGACTCACTCTGCCTATTAAAGGGCAATTTCACTTTTTTTTCTTGATAATTTTTTTCTTTTTTCCGCTTTATTAGACAGTTCGGAGAGGCACAGTAAGACACACACACACACACACACAGACACACTCACACACACACACACACACACACGCACACCATAGGAATATACAGTTCTTTCTATAAATTTGACCTGCTCTATAAATTTTTAACCTCCAGATTGATGGCTTAGTGGTTTAAGTCCAGGTCTTATAATCAAAAGGTCACAGGTTCAAATCTAACTTGTGGAATAAAATTGTCACCTCAAATCTTTGTGTGAAGGGGAACGTGTCTCATGGTAAGTGCATATGACACATTAGGCATATCTAGAGTTTTTTTTTTTTTTTTTTTTTTTTAACCCTGAAATTAAAGTTGGCGGTTCAAGCCCCAGTTACCGCTAAATTTAGACTTACACGGATTTTCTTCTAACTTTGCACAAATGTTTATTATGACTCAATTATAACCCCAGAGGAGTTTAGAGGTCAAAGGTCAACTTTCAAGGTCATCATTCATTAATTTTTCATTAATTTTTCATTAATTTTTCATAAATTGTATTATTCAATCATTCTATTCATTCAGATATATTCATCCTTCGTTCTTCATCAACATTCAGCAGTGAAGTTTATTTAGCATCAGCTTCAGTTCAGCAGCGCAGCATTCACACCGCAATTTCTTCAGGAATTGCATTTCTAGTTCCGTATTATTATTCCGCCATATTCATGCACGTCCATATCTTCAACATGCTTCATTCCACAAACTATATTCAACCATCCTCATATTCAGCCCATTTTTCACATTATTGCTTTCATTCAAAAATTTCAAAAAAATTAATAACTTCATAATTAATAGCAATTAAACAAAAATTATTTAACATTGAAGCGGATAGGAGCAGCATTCCAAACCGCTAAAACTTCCTCTGCTTTGAAACCTATCTCCTCCCGCATTTTTTCAGCTAGAGACTCCATTCAAACGTTAAACAATTCACATTAATTACAGCTATTAAAAACTCATTCAACTTTTTAAAATCTTCAACTGTCTTTGAACAAACACAGTTTTAGTTTTAAGCTTTTTTCAACCTCTTTCTAAATTTATAATGGGATCCGGATGGGACGGAATGTTCAGAGGCAGAGTGGGGAAACCAACTGTTACAGTGTAGAACTGGTGTAAAAATACACCAAAACCTTCCACATAACTGCCTCTCACTCCCACAAATTTAACCCTACGCGGATAATTTTTACATCAAAATGTAGGACATATTCTGCCGGTCGCATAGATGTGACTACTTAAGCGATCGGACCTACACAATGGGAGTTTTGGGCTTCCCAGCTAAATGGTGTCCAACCAACTGCCGCCTTGATAACTGAGACATGACATTTCTGGAGAAAGGCAGACTGTACCACACCTTTAAAATAGTCTGGTTCTCATATTCTTCACATTACAGACACAATCTTCACACTGTGTCTTCATCAGATTCTTCTGGTTCTAACAATAAAATAATTTTGTCAGTTAGACTCACGGTGCGTCAGTTAGAGGCAGCGGTTTGAGGTGACGTTTCGAAAGAAATGACCTCTCTGAGGCCTCTAAAAGGTGGGATTTCTGCCTGATCAAAGACCCTCAATAAGACATACACTCACCTTGGTGACTCACTCTGCCTATTAAAGGGCAATTTCCCTTTTTTTTCTTGATCATTTTTTTCTTTTTTCCGCTTTATTAGACAGTTCGGAGAGGCACAGTAAGACACACACACACACACACACACACACACACACAGACACACACACACACACAGAGACACACACACACACACACAGAGACACACACACACACGCACACCATAGGAATATACAGTTCTTTCTATAAATTTGACCTGCTCTATGAGTTTTAACCACTAGATTGGTGGGTTAGTGGTTCAAGTCCAGGTCTTATAATCAAAAGGTCACAGGTTCAAATCTAGCTTGTGGAATAAAATTTTCACCTCAAATCTTTGTGTGAAGGGGAACGTGTCTCATGGTAAGTGCATATGACACATTAGGCATATCTAAAGTTTTTTTTTTTTTTTTTTTTAACCCTGAGCTTAAAGGGGCAGTGTGTAATATGACATCATCAAGAAAGTTCTACAAAGTTCTAGAATGCAACACTCCCTGGGTAACCCCACCCCTTTAGAATAATAACAGAAGCTACAGTGGCCTTCAAGGACAAGAACAATTCTAAATTTTAAACAATGCACCTGATGACATTCCAAAAACATGGATGCCTCCATACGACTTGCCTGCTCAATGTACAAAATGTAATATTAATATTTGTAATTCTCCGCTCAAGAGGATAATTCAGATTATTGGCAGAGGTGATTTTACACCAATGAGGACATATTTATGAATGAGGATATTGATTTTAGCTAATGAATTACTTAAAATGTTACACAGTGTCCCTTTAAAGTTGGCGGTTCAAGCCCCAGTTACCGCTAAATTTAGACTTACACGGATTTTCTTCTAACTTTGCACAAATGTTTATTATGACTCAATTATAACCCCAGAGGAGTTTAGAGGTCAAAGGTCAACTTTCAAGGTCATAATTCATTAATTTTTCATAAATTGTATTATTCAATCATTCTATTCATTCAGATATATTCATCCTTCGTTCTTCATCAACATTCAGCAGTGAAGTTTATTCAGCATCAGCTTCAGTTCAGCAGCGCAGCATTCACACCGCAATTTCTTCAGGAATTGCATTTCTAGTTCCGTATTATTATTCCGCCATATTCATGCACGTCCATATCTTCAACATGCTTCATTCCACAAACTATATTCAACCATCCTCATATTCAGCCCATTTTTCACATTATTGCTTTCATTCAAAAATTTCAAAAAAATTAATAACTTCATAATTAATAAGCAATTAAACAAAAATTATTTAACATTGAAGCGGATAGGAGCAGCATTCCAAACCGCTAAAACTTCCTCTGCTTTGAAACCTATCTCCTCCCGCATTTTTTCAGCTAGAGACTCCATTCAAACGTTAAACAATTCACATTAATTACAGCTATTAAAAACTCATTCAACTTTTTAAAATCTTCAACTGTCTTTGAACAAACACAGTTTTAGTTTTAAGCTTTTTTCAACCTCTT
>NW_027648602.1:66161-68661 GCF_949987685.1 Ammodytes marinus
TGATGAATCGACTAATGTTTTATGTGCTTGTGTGCGTGTGTGTGTGTCTCCCTCTGTGTGTGTCTCTGTGTATGCATGTGTGTGTGTGTGTGTGTATGTCACTCTCTCTCTGTCTGCCTGTGTGTGGGTTGTGTGTCCCTCTGTGTGTGTGTGTGTGTGTGTGTGTGTGTGTGTGTCTCTCTCTCTCTCTCTCTCTCTCTCTACCTGTGTGTGTGTGTGTGTCTCTCTCTCTCTCTCTCTGTCTGTGTGTGTCCTTCTCTGTGTGTGTGTGTGTGTCCCTCTCTGTGTGTGTGTATGTATCTCTGTCCCTCTGTGTGTGTCCCTCTCTCTCTCTCTCTCTCTCTCTCTCTGTCCCTCTCTCTGTCTGCCTGTGTGTGTCTCCCTCTCTCTCTCTCTCTCTCTCTCTGTGTCCCTCTCTGTGTGTGTGTGTCCTTCCCTCTCTGTGTGTGTCCTTCCCTCTCTGCCTGTGTGTCTTTCTCTCTCTGTCCCTCTCTCTCTGTGTGTGTCTCTCTCTCTCTCTCTCTCTGTATGTCCCTCTGTGTGTGTGTGTGTGTGTGTGTGTGTGTGTGTGTGTCTCTCTCTCTCTCTGTGTGTGTGTCCCTCTCTCTCTCTGTGTGTGTGTGTGTGTCTCTCTCTCTGCCTGTGTGTGTGTAGCTGTGGTAACCCTGCAGACAACTCAGTGAGTGCTGTCAGTAGCAGTAGAGGAGGCGTGGTCTTCCGCTTCCAGATGTTTCAGTTCAAAGGCGACAACACTGGAATCAACCTTCAGTTCAAGATGAAGCTCTGTGTCAAGAACAAGAAGGGCTGTAAGCAGGTACGTGTGTGTGTGGGGGGGGGGAGTGTGTGTGTGTGTGTGTGTGTGGGGGGAGTGTGTGTGTGGGGGGGGGTGGGGGGGAGTGTGTGGGGGGGGTGGGGAGTGTGTGTGTGTGTGGGGGGGGGGAGTGTGTGTGTGTGTGTGTCGGGGGGAGTGTGTGTGTGTGTGTGGGGGGGGGAGTGTGTGTGTGTGTGGGGGGGGGAGTGTGTGCGTGTGTGTGTGGGGGGGTGGGGAGTGTGTGTGTGTGGGGGGGGAGTGTGTGTGTGTGTGTGTGTGGGGGGGGGAGTGTGTGTGTGTGTGTGTGTGTGGGGGGGAGTGTGTGTGTGTGGGGGGGGGGAGTGGGGGGGAGTGTGTATGTGGGGGGGTGGGGGGAGTGTGTGTGTGGGGGGGAGGGGGGGAAGTGGGGGAAGGGGGGAGTGTGTGTGTGGGGGGGGAGTGTGTGTGTGGGGGGGGGGTGTGTGTGGGGGGGGAGTGTGTGTGTGTGTGTGGGGGGGGAGTGTGTGTGTGTGGGGGGGGAGTGTGTGTGTGTGTGTGGGGTGGGAGTGTGTGTGTGTGTGTGGGGGGGGGGGGTGGGGAGTGTGTGTGTGTGGGGGGGGGGGGGTGGGGAGTGTGTGTGTGGGGGGGGGGGGGAGTGTGTGTGTGTGTGTGGGGGGGGGATTGCGTGTGTGTGTGTGGGGGGGGAGTGTGTGTGTGTGTGTGTGGGGGGGAGTGTGTGTGTGTGTGTGTGGGGGGGGGGGGGGGGAGTGTGTGTGTGTGTGTGGGGGGGAGTGTGTGTGTGTGTGTGTGGGGGGGTGGGGAGTGTCTTTGTGTGTGTGTGTGTGTGGGGGGGAGTGTGTGTGTGTGTGTGTGGGGGGGGAGTGTGTGTGTGTGTGGGGGGGAGTGTGTGTGTGTGTGGGGGGGGGGTGGGGGGAGTGTGTGTGTGGGGGGAGGGGGGGAAGTGGGGGAGGGAGGGAGTGTGTGTGTGGGGGGGGAAGTGGGGGAGGGGGGGAGTGTGTGTGTGGGGGGGGGAAGTGGGGGAGGGGGGGAGTGTGTGTGTGGGGGGGGAGTGGGGTAGTGGGGGAGTGTGTGTGTGTGTGGGGGGGGGAAGTGGGGGAGGGGGGGAGTGTGTGTGTGGGGGGGGAGTGTGTGTGTGTTTGTGCGCGTCGCCATCTTGTGAGATTTTTACTCCGCCTCACTCCTCTTGCCGAAAAGGGGAATCGACGTCACGTCGGGGGGAGGGAGATAGCTGACGTATACCTCCGAGGCAAAGTGAGGGACAACGGGCGGAGAGCTGTCACTCAAGAGATCGCGCCAATACATTTTAACCTCCAAAAGAATAAAAACTAGCATGGGCCAAAAAAATTCACCCCCCTCAGTGTTGTCATGGAGATATGACCTAAACATACAGACTAAAATGGTTTTGTGGCCCAGGCTGTAAATAGGTTTAATAAGACTTTGAAAACGGCCTGTCTAACAAGTGAGTCAAAGAAAAACTGCTCGGTCTTGGCACCACCCCACTAGTGGCACTTCCTGGTTACTACAGTTGTGGTCACTTCCTTATTGGATGCCGGTAAAAATCGCTGAGGTTGGGGCTTGGTGTGTGCACGTGGGTGTGTTTGTGGGGGGAGGAGGGGAGTGTGTGTGTGTGTGTGTGTGTGTGTGTGTGTAAACGCTTGTAAACGCTGCCATACTGAGAAATACAGAGAG
>NW_027648602.1:73661-83661 GCF_949987685.1 Ammodytes marinus
GCTACATTTTCCCTTTTCAAAGGTCCAGAATTCAGAAGTCCCCAAAGTGATTCAAATCTACATTGTGTCTCAAGTCTTGCCGCCACACAAAACTCCACTTCTCATGTTTTACAGAAGAGTATCGGGCCAGGGATTGACTTTTTTTTTTTTAACTTTCACAAATTTAATTTATGAAATATTGAGAATAAAATTGACAAAAGGGAGAGAGGGAGGGAGGGAGAGAGAGGAGGGAGGAAGGGGGGGAGGGAGAGAGAGAGGGAGGGAGAGAGAGAGAGAGAGGGAGGGAGTGGGAGTGAGGGAGAGAGAGAGGGAGAGAGAGAGAGGAGGGAGGGAGTGGGAGTGAGGGGGAGAGGGAGAGAGAGAGGGAGGGAGGGAGGGAGAGAGAGAGGGAGGGAGGGAGGGAGGGAGAGAGAGAGGGAGGGAGGGAGGAAGAGGGAGGGAGAGAGAGGGAGAGAGGGAGGAAGAGGGAGGGAGGGAGAGAGAGAGGGAGGGAGAGAGAGAGAGGGGGAGGGAGTGGGAGAAGGAGAGAGCGGGAGGGGGAGAGAGAGAGGGAGGGGGAGAGAGAGAGAGGGGAGAGAGGGAGAGAGAGAGATATTTATTTTAGAAATGTTAACCTTTTTCATTAAATTGGACTTTATTAATCTTTTGGACTTTTTCCCAATTTTTTTTTTGACTATTTCCAACTTTTTTCTGGAAAAATGTCTATACTGAATATTTGAAGTTCTTTCACAGAAAAACTGTATTTCGAATTCATTTAAAATGAAAAAAAAATCCTCATCTGATTTTCTTCTCATCCTTGGCCGTTACACAACTCCACTTCTCATGTTTCTCAATATTTCCTTTTTTCCTTGAAATTTTAACTTCATACACAAAATTGTACTTGAAAATAATTATTGAATTTTCGGCTTTTTTTTCTGGATATTTTGACGTTTTCCCCAAAATCAAATTTCAACTTTTTTTTCCTTGAAGTGAATAACGACAAACAAAAAACTTGATCTCATATAATTTTTTTCTCCCATGGCCCTTAAACTCTTCCATAGTTAACTTTGTTGGTTCCAAAACTTCCCCACGACAGACGCGCTTGTTTTGGAGTCAAAATCTTTACAAACGACAAATCAATTTCACTTTGTTTTTTCTGCTACATTTCCATTTTCAAAGGTCCAGAAATCCGCAGAATTCAAAATCCTCCTTGTGCCTCAAGTCTTCACTTAATGTGTGAAAAAACCCCAAAAAATACACGTCCCAAATCTTCCAAAATCATCACAAAACTGAGTCCATTCCAGCAGTTCATAATGGAATCACCATCTCCACGTTTTGTTTATGTCCCAGTGTCCGAGTTTCTTCAAAACAACACATATCCATCCGTTCATTTAGATATAAAATCTTCAAATAAATCGTCTTTTTTAAAACAGCATTTCGTGTGTGTGTGTGTATTTACAGAGGTTGCGTTCCGAATCGCATACTTTCTACTATTTAGTTTGGTAGAAAAAAGATTTAGGATGTCCCGATTCTTGTGACCAGATTTAGGATGGTTAGAACTACCCGGATGTCCTACTTCATGCAGCCAAGATTGTTAGTGTTGAAAACTGCATCCTATTTGGGGCGATTCTGACCCACAATCCAGTGCGCACGTGAAGTGACGTCACATCGACGAAGCCTCCACATGAAAACAAACGGGGATGCGACGGATATAAAAGCAAGAGGCAAGATCAAGGCGCAATGTTATGATGAAATAAGAGAGTAAAAGTATGTCCCAATAGTATGCCTACTGCATCCTAACTAGATTCTTTTTATCATCAGATGTAGTATGGACAATAGAAAAAAGAAAGAGTATGCGATTCGGAACGCAACCAGAGTCTACAATTCAAAATGCCCGCCAAGGCTTTGGTTCCTGAAGAAGTGTTTTGGTTGAAAAGTCTGAAAGAGTAAAAAAAACTGCAAATTGATGTATCAGAGTTAGCTTAACTTCTAGGGCTACGTTTTCATGCTCGGAGGAACTTTCAGTGTGTGTTAATTCTAGCGCCGCCCTTTGGACGAAAGCGGTACTGTTTTTACCACGCCAGCTGTTGTTCCTGGGTGAGCGTATACCCCACGACAAAGGCATTAAGAAAAACTTTTAAATATTTCTGAAACAGTCAAATTTTTCCTCTGATGATCATAAATTACATGTAACAGCAAACGAGACCATCAGTGTAAAGAAGGCTATTTTTATATAGTTTTTCTTAATGCCTTTGTCATGGGTATACGCTCACCCAGGAACAACAGCTGGCGTGGTAAAAACACTCCTGCTTATGTCCAAAGCACCCACAACTAGAAGTTCCTCGTTGCTACTTTAAATCTGATCGAATTCATTTTGTTATATTGAAAATCTTACATAGCTAAACCCAACTCTATTCCATCAGTTTGCAAGTTTTTTTAAACAGGCGGTGGTATTATAAACAGTCCTAAATATGAGGCAAAAGTCATGCGGCACCTCCATGAAGTATCTCTCAGTGCAACGTCAAAAACAACTAAAAAATTATTAAAAAAACATCAAAGAAAAGTTAGAGAGATTAAAACACTCCCTGCGTTCCAATCCCCATACTTTCTGCTATTTAGTTTGGTAGAAAAAAAGATTTAGGATGTCCTGATTCTTGTGGTCAGATTTAGAAATACCCGGATGTCCTACTACATCTAGCCAAGATTTTTTGTGTTGAAAACTGCATCCTATTTGGGCGATTCTGACCCACAATCCAGTGCGCACCGGAAGTGACGTCACACATCGATGGAGCCTCCATATGAAAACAAACGGGGATGAGACAGATATAAAAGCAAGAGGCAAGATCAAGGCGCCATGTTAGGATGAAATAAATAAGTTAAAGTATGTCTCAATTGTAGCATACTGCATACTAACTAGATACTGTTTATGATCAGATGTAGTATGTAGGAGAGGAGAGAGAAAGAGTATGAGATTTGGAACGCAGGGTTAATGTCATCAGAACTAGAAGATATAATAGACGTCATTCATGCTGCTGTGCTGATTTTCAAGGTCCCGTATTCACACAGAAAGTTAGTTTGGTTCTAAGCTCAAGTGAGTGTGACTGTGGCTGTGTTGTAAAAGCCCTACTAACGTCCTCCCTCCTACATACTCAACATGTACATACTACATACTGTCTACTTAACCATCCATTGTGTATGCGAGGTTCGTCGGACCGTTTTACACTGAAGTAAACAGAAGCAATAAAGAATTAAAAAAAAAGACTTCTGTCTCATTTGAAAATACTTCAGCCCGGGTCGTTCTCTGCATGTCATTCTCCTCTCTGACACATTTCATCTATGTCTCTACAAACTGTCTAATAAAGTAAAAAATGCCCCCAAAAAAAAAATCTTAAACCTGCAGTGTGTAGGATTTTGGGTTTTATTTCCTAGCAGATTTTGTAGAAAGTAATTATAATACCCATAAGTACATTTAATTTAGTGCATAATAGCTAAAAAATATTTTTTTGAATTATTAATTTTTCCCTTAGAAAGGGTCTCATGTATCTCCATATTTCTGCATATTTTGGACCAAGGCCTAGTGCCGCCATCTTGAAAGTGTCATAGTTGGAATGTCATCAGGTGCATTGTTTAAAATTTTGAATTGTTCTTGTCCTTGAAGGCCACTGTAGCTTCTGTTATTATTCTAAAGGGGTGGGGTTACCCAGGGAGCGCTGCATTCTAGAACTTTGTAGAACTTTCTTGATGATGTCATATTACACACTGCCCCTTTAAAAAAAAAAAATGCAATAGTTGTGAATACGGGACCAGTATAACAGTGAGATATTGTTCTGTGTTGCGTTCTGTGCTCAGTTTTAGTGCATTCATCAAAATGAACTAAATTACAATAAGTAGATTGTTGTTTTCTTATACAGTACAGATAATGCCAATGTGCTTTGACAGAGAGGAAGAGAGTCAAAAACACGAGGACAGTTAAATCGGCCCTAGAAAAACAATCTGGCGGCCTTTTATGGGTCCCCGAGCCACAGTTTGACAGACAGCCAGTGTTCAGTTTGTGACAAAAATGGTTTGAAGGAAAATAATCTGGTGTTTTTCATATTCTAAACATTTAAAACAAAAAAATTCAGTGTACTTAAATTTTCACAAGACAAAAAATTACGTAAAAAATTTGTTCGAGGTAATTTAGAAACTCCATTATTTTCTGTACCCAATTAAAGCTGGGGTATGTGATTTCTGATTGGTCAAAGTTAACATGAGCTGTACACTTTGACCAATCAGAGCGAGTTCTCCGATTCTCTGTTCTTATTGGCTGTTGGGACTGTCCATTCACTTTGGCACGACTTTGTTGGTGTAGAGCGTGTCAGGGAGGGACCATAGGGGAGGGGGACCAAAGAGAACAAGTGGAGCGGTTGAGGTATTTGGATTCGAATCTCTATCCCAACTGCCATTTTCTCCCCAAATCCTCCACCCCAGCTTTAAAGTAACCATTATTATAGATTAAAAAAAAAAAAAACATTCTCAACATTTGTTCACCAAGTGCTTAACATTTTAAATGGTTTCACCAGAAAAATTCTCTGTAATTAATTTACTGTTCTACTTGATATTTGGACTTTTTCGCTAACCCCAAATAGAGACCTTTTTTTTTGAGGGGGGCTGGGGGGCGGGGGGGGATTTAAACGATATTTATATAGTAGTAAAACCAACTCTAGAAATCTATAATCAAGAGAATTATCAGAATTATACAATTAATTGATTAAAATATGAATTTAAACACCAGAATTATCCTTGTTTGTCATTTTTTAAATCTTCTCTTCCTCGTCTGTTTGTCTATACCGGCCCCAAATTTAATCACATGACCAGTTTCCCCTTTCGTTAGCTTTCTGTGCTTACTCTAGCTATAGCTCCGACACTGCAGCTAGCCAGCCAGCCAGCCAGTCCCATTTAACCGTTAGCCGTTAGCTACCACATGTAAGTCTTCGTCGTATCAATGGGATTCTCTCCATTCTTCCTCTCCTCTTCTATCTCTTTTTCTTCCTTCTCTTTATCTTCGTTTTCCCACAGAGTGATTAGCGGAGGGTACAGCTCGTTTAGGGATATTGAGGTGGTTGCGCTGTGCATGTATTTCTTCAGCGAATGCCCGCCGCCGCTGCAGCTTTTATGCTGTTGCACGCGGCGACCCATATACACCACGAGAAGCGCCATTATCGACAGCGCGAACATCGAACCTAAAATGGCGGCGAGTGCTACGTTGCTGCGCTGCGAAGCTACGATCTGGACAGTGAAACCGGCCTCTTTGGTGGTGACGTTTAAGCAAGATGTGTGGACAGGAGCGGAGACGGTCAGACAGACGCGATATTCAGTAGCTGGGAGGAGGTGGGTAAGGTTATACTCCTGGATATCCACTGGCACCTAGGGGGGGGAGAGAGGGAGGGGAGAGAGGGAGGGAGGGAGGGAGGGAGAGGGAGAGGGAGAGGGAGAGGGAGAGGGAGAGGGAGGGAGGGAGAGAGTAAGGGAGAGGGAGAGGGAGAGGGAGAGGGAGAGGGAGAGGGAGAGGGAGAGGGAGAGGGAGAGGGAGGGAGAGGGAGAGAGAGGGAGGGGGAGAAGGAGAGAGAGAGGGAGGGAGGGAAGGAGGGAGGGGGAGAGAGAAAGGGAGAGGGAGAGGGAGAGGGAGAGAGAGGGAGAGAGAGGGAGGGAGAGAGGGAGAGAGAGAGAGGAAGATATAGACACAGAAAAAGATACGGTTACAAAAATACATGGCTTTAGTTTCTAGAAGAAAATGTTTATTAGTTTTAATCACATTAAAGTTATGGCTATGTGTGTGTGTGTGTCTGTCTGTCTGTCTGTCTGTCTCTCTCTCTCTCTCTCTCTCCCTCTCTCTCTCTCTACCTCTCTCTCTCTCTCTCTACCTCTCTCTCTCTCTCTCTGTACCTACCTGTGCTGTGTAGCTGATCTGAGGATTGTCTATGTGCACCGTAGCGCTGCTCCAGCGTGGCAGAGGGAGGGGGGCGTCGGGCCGCGTGTTACCCAGAGACGGAGCCCCTCGGCTGGGGAACAACTTCCACTCCAACACCACCGACTGGGAGTGGACCACCTGCACAGAAAACACATCAAATCAAATATTTAAATGATGTTTAAACCTGCAGTGTGTAGAATTGTGTGTTTTATTTCCTAGCAGATTTTGTAGAAAGTAATTATAATATCCATAAGTAGGGGAGAACGGGGTAATTTGTCACATGGGTTGGATGTCACATTCGTTATATCTCGCCACCAGAGCGCGCTAGCTCTGAAATGTTGATATAAAAAAGGTCCAGAATTGGGATCAGAGGTCACATACATAGACTTCCTTGGAGGAAGACAGCTGCATTTCAGGTGAGAGGATGTTTTGTGTTTTTCATGTCAAATTCAAAATATTTTGCTTCTCAGTATTTTTCTTCTAGGCTTTTACACAATGGGTTTATAACAAAACACTTGTTACCCTCAGCAAGTGTGAAGGGTAAGCTATAGTTTAGATTGTGGTTAGCAAGCTAATTAGTTGTCAGATGGTTGTTGGCCTTGATGCTAGCAAGAAATTCAAGTTGGGGTTGGTCGTCAAATTTTTTGGGGGGTTGGTTGTCACATGTTATCTCAAGGCTGCAGCCAGAAAAGGAACCCAATAACGAAATAAATTGTCAAGCTGTATCCTCACTGACACCCCAGAGAAGGAAAGAATAGAGCAGGAAAAGGCAGCTAGCAAGCAAAAGAAAAAAGGGCAACAAAATCAAAACAACCCAGTGCATCCCAAACTAGACCAGCTGCCAAGGCTACAGAACGTTATGTAGGCCTATTTGTCAACTTGACAATGCAATTAAACATTCAAATTTGGTTCTGCCTCCTTGCCTTCTTTTGAAGATTTTTCCCATTAAGATAACATTGTGACAAACAACCCCATAGTGTGTGACAACCGACCCCTTGATGGGGTTGGTTGTCACAATGTGTCAGAGTGTCTTTGATGGTAAATTACTTCTTCATTACAATAAGTTGGAAAAAAAGAGAGACACACATTTCTAGCCAACACCTTAAGCTTCAATTTAATGTAGGAATGGCTATTGACAGATGTTTTGGTGATGAGCAATTCTCACTAGAGTAAAAAGTGTGCCTACTTACCCCGTTCTCCCCTACATTTAATTTAGTGCATAATAGCTGAAAAAAAAGTTTTGAATTATTTTTTTTCCCCTTCGAAAGGGTCTCATATATGTCCATATATCTGCATATTTTGGACCAAGGCCTAGTGCCGCCATCTTGAAAGTGTCATAGTTGGAATGTCATCAGGTGCATTGTTTAAAATTTTGAATTGTTCTTGTCCTTGAAGGCCACTGTAGCTTCTGTTATTATTCAAAAGGGTTGGGGTTACCCAGGGAGTGTTGCATTCTAGAACTTTGTAGATCTTTCTTGATGATGTCATATTACACACTGCACCTTTAAAAACATTTATATTACAGAGCTACAACACAATGTCATTCCAAAAATAATTGTTTGGGTCAAATAATTTTTAAACGCTTCAAAATATTTAACTTTTTAGGTAATAAATCTAGAAAATATGCAACTTTCACTTAAAATACAGAAAAAAATTTACTTTTGCATAATATATATATTTTTTGATGCACCTGTATACAAATTTGATGTCACAGTGACATTTGACCTCCAAAATATAAATCAGTTCATCTTTGATTTAACCTGCAGTGTGTAGAATTTTGGGAATTTTTTCATAGCATAGGCCTACTTGGAAGAAAATAATTATAATATCGATAAGTGCGTTTAATTTAGTGTATAATAGCTGGATTTTTTTTTTTTAGAATTGGACATTTGTGCACACTTTGCTTGTACGGACAGATGGACAATTCTAACAAATAATGCATAAAAAATATAAATATTAAAGAAATATGAAAAACAGTAGTTACCTTAGCTAGCACCACCAGAGAGGCTGAATTGTTGGAGTTGTTACCCAGCCACGGATGCTCTCTGCTGGGGTCGGCGCTCCACCATACGCCCCCTGGTCCCTGGGGGTCGACTAAGACTGACACGCTCTTAGTGTCGGCTCCCTCCACGTTCCACG
Source organism: Ammodytes marinus (assembly GCF_949987685.1). Lineage (NCBI taxonomy): Eukaryota > Metazoa > Chordata > Actinopteri > Uranoscopiformes > Ammodytidae > Ammodytes > Ammodytes marinus. Next base: position 81,730 of record NW_027648602.1, read on the forward strand.
CCACACACGTATACACACCTGAGAGAGACAGACGGACAGACAGGGAGAGAGACAGACAGACAGACAGACAGACAGACAGATACACAGACAGACAGACGTGATTGGTTTAAAATACTTATTGTGTCATGAGAACCAGAGCATAGCCCACCTAATTTAAAACCGGATTTCTGTAAAGTTTATCAAACTTAAATGACAATATCTTTAATGTGGATTGTTAAAGATGCCTATAACTCTTTTCAGATGCTTTACTATCATGGAACTAACACCACACATGACGTAGTTAGATAGTTAGATAGATAGATAGATAGATAGATAGATAGATAGATAGATAGATAGATAGATAGATAGATAGATAGATAGATAGATAGATAGATAGATAGATAGATAGATAGATAGATAGATAGATAGATAGATAGATAGATAGACAGACAGACAGACAGACAGACAGACAGACAGACAGACAGACAGACAGACAGACAGACAGACAGACAGACAGAGATAGATAGATAGATAGATAGACAGACAGACAGACAGACAGACAGACAGACAGACAGACAGACTTATCCATACCTGCGTCTGAAGGCTCTGCGTGTTCGATCACTAGCGCACCGGGCTCTGACACGCGATGTTTACGTTTCTTCTGCTTCCTGGTTAGGCCACGCCCCTCCTGCGATATGATTGGAGCAGCCACCGCCTCAGAGCTCACCTGGACCAATCAGAAGAGAGGTTATAGACATCTAAATGGACTCCACTTATAAAGCTCTTTTCCCTGGTTTTTCACAGACTCAAAGCGCTTTACATTGTTTTGTACACATTCACCCATTCACACACACATTCATACACCGATAGCACTGTGAATACTTTCCCTATGCAGTGTATGTTCAATAAAGTAAAGAAATTACTTTTGGACTCCAGTCACGTCACATTATACCAGCCCTTTAAGCCCCAGCCCACCTTGGTAGGTGTGACCCAACAGCACACGACCGCACACACACACACACACACACACACACACACACACACACACACACGTACATATTTTTAAATTTTTGTGAAATAATTTGAGCATAATTTTTGTTTATTGAATTTCCGTGCTTTTCATTTTGTTTTGTATTTTTGATATGTTTTATTTATTTTATTTTTATTTTATTAAGTATTTTTTTTTTTAACCTTTATTTCTACAGGTAAATCTCATTGAGACCGAAGACTCTTTTGCAAGCGAGACCTGTTTTCCTTTCCCACGTTACCATTCACACACACATTCATACACCGATAGCAGCAGGCTAACTATCAACATTCACACGAGGCAAGGTGGGTGAAGTGTCTTGCCCAAGGACACAACAACTATGACATAGGTGGCAGGGCGGGGATCGAACCTCCAACCCTTTGATCATCAGCCGACCCGCTCTACCACCTGAGACACAGTCGCCCCACATTTGATATTTGATAATAATTGTAATCAATCAAAGCCACCTTGTCTCCAGTGGGCGTGACCCAATAGAACTGCGGCACTGGGTGGGCGTCGGCCCAACACTCGAGCGTGATTGGATCCCCGGCGCTGACGTTCACAGCCAATGGGAGCGGAGTGTGAGCGGTGATGACAGGCAGACAGCTGTTGGACCCGCCCCCTCCCCAGCCGGACGACACCACTTCCTGGAGCTCTCGACCAATCAAATGGCTCGGTGAGGAGCACAGGGTTATGGCCGAGTCAAGAAGCTAGAAAAGAAAAATTTTAAGATTTAATACAATTGGGGGCGCCTTTAGCTCAGTCGGTAAGGCGTCCCCCCTCCCGGGCTGGGCCCATCAGGAGACCCGGGATCGATTCCAGCCCGCGGTCGTTCTCTGCATGTCACTCCCCTCTCTGCCCCATTTCACCTCTGTCTCTACACTATCAATAAAGCAGAAAAATGCCCAAAAAATATCTTTAAAAAA